>NC_142767.1:22044739-22344739 GCF_054948205.1 Urtica dioica subsp. dioica
CAATGTACCCCGAGACGAAGCCGACGAAGATCCAGCTCGTGAAGTTGACGGCGGTTGCCGGCGGCATCATCGAGGTGGCTCCGAGGAGGACGGGCATGTGGACGAGTCTGATCCACTTTTGGGCCGGGAAGGCCTTGTGGGCCAGCCAGACGAGGAGCGGGGCCACCGCTCCGACGAGGAAGAACCAGTTGACGCGGCCGTACTCGCCGAGGTCCCCGAAGATCCTGCGCGGGCCCACCAGGCCCCAGATCACCGACGCGTCGAAGAAGACTCGGTCCATCGGACACGTCCACGGGCTGCCGTCGGGGAGGGCGTTGGTGTCGCAGAGGTGAGGGATTTCGTCCATCAGCCACCACGCCGTGCCTGTGTACACTAGCACCGCCAGTAGAGTTCCGACAACCTGGGAAACCGAAGAAGAAGAAGAAGGAAAAAAAAATCGAGTTCGGATTCGTTTACGATGGAAATTCAAAATTTTGAGAAAAATGGGAGGGAAAATCAATTCTCTTTCGTGTTTGGAAGGAAATTTTGAGGGGATTAGAATGAAATCTTGTTTTTCAACACATTTTTCTTCCAATTTCCCTCAATCGAAACAACACAAGGAAAAACAAAAGAGAAATTGCATCAACTATCACCATTTGTATAAATACAATTTTACTCTCAAAATTGAGGTCAACAATTTATGTCAATGGTTGACATAAATGTCAACAATAGACGTCAATTGTTGACATCTATATCAATAAATAGAGAACCAAAAACTCACAGATGTCAACAATAGATGTCAATTGTTGACATCATGTTGAGGGTAAAATGGTATTTGTACAAGTGACTTACTAGTAATTTTTGCAAAATTAAGCTTTTGGTGGGAAATTAGTAAGAACTTATCGAATGGCGGTAGTTGATGCAACTTCTCAAAACAAAATAGAAAAAAGCTAATAAGAGTAGAGAAGGAGTTGATACCTGAGCCATGAACATTGATCTTGGTGGAATCTTCATGTAGTGACCGAGCTTGAAGTCGGCTAAGAATGTCAGAGCTTGAGCCATGCTGATGTAACCGTAGACCTTGAAGCACATGTTAGCCACAGGGTATTCCGGGTATATGTATCCGATGATGTATTCCGTGATGATGTTCAAACCCGGTTGCTATTAAGAAACCGAGCAAGTTAGAACTCCACTACTATTGTTATCCTTTTTTTATTAGTTCTTATGTACCTGGTTTGTGGTGGCTTGAATGATCCCGATTGGGAGAGTGAAGAAGATCGCGATCGCACAGGCGAGCAAAACGCCCCACCAAGGAAGCTGGAGCGAGAGGTTGTAGTATTGGCAGGTGAAGATTATGAGCGCGATGTTTGCCACGAGGATCACGACAAACCACCAAGTCGGAACTGTTTTGTAACTCTTCATCAGCTTCGCGTGGATGTCCATCTTGTTCTTGCCTCTGAACGCCTTCGAGGTCTGGCTCCACAAGTCCCTGCCAACCCGAAAAAACACACAAGTCAGTAAAACACAATCCCAATACCGAGTTTTTTTTTTTTTTTTTTTTCGGGTGATTTTTTTACCTTCCATTGAAGAGCATGACGTGAACGAGCGTGGCGGTGAGAGTGGCGAACCCAAGCCCGTAAGTCATGGCGAAGAAGGTGCTCATGTTGACGGGCCCGTTCTGAGAGTAGGTGTTCCGGTCGAGTCGGAACTTGTCGTCGATGATCTCCAAGATATCGTAGCGAGAGCCGTTGGACGTGAAGAGGTGGCTCGAGAAGATGGGAAAAGTCTTGGCCTTGTAAGCGTCGATGAAGTAAGTGATCGGAGTCATGACGTACATGATGAGAGCGAACCCGACCGCGATGTTGGCTGTGGCGAACCACGGGCTCGCCAACGGGCTTCCGAGGTAGGACGAGATTGTAGCCCAGTCGACGCCGAACGAGCCGAGGCCGAGCCCTTCCATTCCCGACCCGATCTGCTGGACCCGAATGGACTTCGGGGCGATCCAGCAGACCCACGAGAACGAGGTCAGCATGAGGAAAAAGTAGCCGGGGAGAATGTAATACGCGAAACTTCCGACCAAAGTCAGAAGGAAGAATTGGGTTCGGCTCGTGCTTCCCTTGGCTCGCTTCTCGTTGTCGTGAAGAGCTCTGTGTCCCATAACAGTGTGTTAGTCTTTTTTTTTTGGGAATTTAAGAGAGATGGTTGTTTTTTTATTACCTGAATAAG
Source organism: Urtica dioica subsp. dioica (assembly GCF_054948205.1). Classification (NCBI taxonomy): domain Eukaryota; kingdom Viridiplantae; phylum Streptophyta; class Magnoliopsida; order Rosales; family Urticaceae; genus Urtica; species Urtica dioica. The sequence goes on from NC_142767.1 coordinate 22,046,945, forward strand.
GAGACCTGAACCAGATTTGAAGGCCACCACATCTCAGCTGGCTCTACAAGGTATCTTCTGAACAAACCAGCCCATCCAAACCCCAATACCTGTGTGGATTGAATTCGTTACTTGAAATTGAATACAACACCATATTGATCATCTGAACCAAAACCTTTTGTTTATTTTGTTTTATTTTATTATATTGTATAACTATAAATCAACTTATTCTTTGTAGCTCTATGTCTGTCACCATCATTCTTTTTTATTCCTTAATAACCCAAAGATCCAAACTTTATATCACACTGTAAAAACCTAAAAAAAAGGAACACAAAAAAGGGGAAACCTTGTCTTCTTCTTCTTCTTCAATTTTTATTTTTCACACACCCTCACACAGAAACCCATTAAAAGTTAAAATTAATAATAATTCATGACACAACAAACAAACATCTCTATCATCACTCACAGTCCAAAAGCTAATTATTTATCATAAGAAAGCACACGTACCTGAGTGGTGATCATGACAAGGAATGCCGGAAGAAAAGTGAGATCTCTCCGGTAAAGGAGTTTGACGGCGGTGAGGATATGGGTAGCGTAGACAGTTCCGGCGCCGGAGTTTGCGAATATGGTGATGAGAACGTGTTCCTTGATGTTAAACGGACCGGGATTGAGAGAGAACTCGAAATTCGTTCCGGCGAAGATCGTCTTCTTCGGGACAGCTCTGGCCATGAGGTGGCCCAGAGGCACGACGGCGATCTGGGCGGAGATCGACGTGATTATCAGCGGCTGAGTTCTGTACCAGAAAAACTGGTTCACAAACGACAAAAGCACGCACGAAGCCACTCCGAGGACCCACATACGGAAAGTCGTCGCCGGCATTGTCGGGTCGTCGGTCTTCGGCACCGTCAGGTCCACCTGCTTCACCGGACATCGCTCATTCTCGTCGCCGTCGTCGTACGAGTTCGGGCTCGGCGGCGATTGCTCGGCCATATCTCTATCCACCTTATGCTAGTATGTTTTACAGAGAGAGTGAGAGAGAATAGGATTGGTGGTTTTTAATATATTATATCATCGGTGAGGTATTTATATACTAATAAATGCTTTGCTTTACTCGACTTTACGTAGTAATTAAATTAACGGATTTCATAAGATGCGCGCGCGCGTGTGTGAGAGAGATATGATTCGTCGAACTTTTGAATGAGATTCCTTCTTCTTAGGAATCCAAGTTGATTTAGAATAATTGTTTTTAAACTTTAAGAGATTTATTTTTCTATTTTTAAGTCGTATTTTCTAGGTTTAAGAACGGGAAAAATAAACAAAAAAATGTGGAAATTGAGTAAATCACTCATGAAAGCCAATTTGTTGCATACTTCAATTTCCACATTTTTTAGGGTCATTATTTCTAATATTTCGTGGGAGATTGTGTTGTGATGATAGCCAGCTAAGGGATTGGCTGGCTTAATTATGGAATAGTTTTATTAAAAATCACAAACGATACTTGTCTGAATCTTACTCTTTAAAAGAAAATCACTTGCCAATATTTATGGTCAGAGAGAATTGTATATTTTTCAAATAAATGATTGCCAATATTGCGTTTTTTTTTGGGGGGGGGACTATCCGTGTGTCAACAATTTCCTAATTTCTTCATGAACAACCCTCATTCAACAGTATACATGCATTCCTAATAACCATACTCAAAAGAATTATTTAAAGCAAATTAATGAGTAAATATTTAATGGAATGAAAAGGAACAAGTAAAGTGGAATAAAAGCGCATTTTCTTTTCAATCTCTTTGGACGCATTTAGTATGAGTTTATCTTATTTTGTTGATTCTTTTGGTTCTTTCCCATAATCTCTATTGTGTCACATTCACTATATTATCATTTAGATTATGATTGGATGTATAATGTAAACGCACAAACAATAAACAACAATATTTGGTCAAGAAAAGAAAGAAGGATATGAACATTAATGTGGTTAAGATTTAGAATTCCCAATCTTTATCTTATACCTATATTACAATAAATAAATAAAAACACAGTAACCTTTTTTTATTTTCCTTATCCATACTACACCTAAAATTCCTCGTTTATTTTTGAAATTTATAACTAAAGCATTCCAAACATCACGTTTGAGATATAGCCAACGTTTGGAAACCTATTAAAAAATAGTCAAACAGATGAGGTGACACTTAAATAAACCATTTAAATTTTATGTTTTGTCCTTCTAGTCGTTTTTTTTTCACTACTTTCTCCCTTATACAGTTTTTTTTTTTAATCAAAACTTCGAAAATCCATATCTTCCTCATATGAACTCGAAATTTGGTGATTTCAAATCCTACGGATTCGTGACGAGAAGAGTTTCAAATATAGACTCATTGTGTTGGATGAAAAATCATGTCTACTACTGTAGAATTCCGTCGGAGTTCACCATTAGTACATTAATTGTCGAGTTAATTTTAAATTATTTACATTTTTTTGTTAATTATAACATGTTTAATATAATAATATTTAAGTCAAATATAATTTTCATTAGCTATTTTCTTAAATATTTACAAACGTTGCCTGCATCTCAATTTTATAGTTTAATTGCTTTATTTTTCTACGTAACCCCACATGCTATAAATAAAAAGCCAAGATTCTCAATTTGACTCGGACTTTCGGCTCACCTATATAAGTATATGTCTATCAACTTGATAAAAAAATTTGGTCTTTGTTATTACTGTATTTTCACACAATATTAAACTTGGAATTTCAGACATCGTATGTAACGCAAGTGGTCCTAAAACCAGGCTAACTCTATATAGTCCACCATTTTTTTGAATTATTAGTTCCAAGTTGATATAGACTATAGTTGATATCTTGTGATCGAAATCCAATGGTGTCATTCACAATCAATATTAAGCCATTTACTCTAAAATGTGGGTTGTCATAGTTGACTTCTTAAATCCACAATGTAGACGCACAAAACATTCAAACCACCATTTCGGTCCAACTTTATCACTTACCAAATAACAATCACATTTGCTTCTTCTGGATATACCACCTCTAAAAGTGCTTCTCTATATATATACCTAAAAATATCATATACTTATCGTTAATTAGATTAAATATAAGTTATTGTTAATTATCATAATAAAACATGCCTATTTTTTTGTCAATTTTATCAAACACTAAATTTACTTGTTCTCATAGCAAACAGTTATTTTAAAAACATTTATCAAGCGGCTATATGTTTTTTACAATAGCAATTTTCTTCCTATAGCACAATATAACGCTATTTTTCTTAAAGTACACACTAGTATGAAACTAGCCCGATAAGCCATGAATTTCGTCTCCATTACCACTCATATACGAATTAAAACCATCACTAGAAAGCAAAGATACTGGGCAAGCAATTTGAGAAAACCGCAAGAGCATCTCCAATACCAACATCGCTTCGGCGTAACTTATACATCATTTTTTAGTTTTACACCAAATGATGTGTGACGCGTATCTTACACCAAATAAAATATTATGTTTTTCTTAAAGGACATCAAAGGAAAATTTTATTAATAAAATGCTTTAGGCTTTTTAAATATATTTATAATTAAAATATTTATTTTTTTAATTTATATAACATACTATAATATCAATGATCTCTTGTCAAGTTGTTGTTAATACTTGAAAAGGACCAGAGAACATAACCAGTCTTAAGTAAACACTAATGATTCGCAGATCTTGATTAGGAATAGGAATACGGTTAAACTCATCTTTCACATTTAAAGTTATCATTTGACTGACCCAAAGCGTTTACTATGTTCAGTCTTTGAATTAAACGACACACACACACATTGTGTCACTTTCGGGAAAATGAGTGATGAGTAGAGAGGGGTAGCCAATTTAGTCAACACGGCCATAAATCATGGGGTAATAAATATCTTTTTTATATTAAAAAAAAAAAAAAAGCACTACAAGAAAACATCACAAGAGATATAACCACAAAAGTACACAAAATGCTTTGTACACTAGATCTGCCAGTATGCAAAACCTGACCTACATTGCGCCTAAAAAACTTGCCAAATTCTAATTTGGTAGTCCTCATCAGTCTCAAAAGGCAATTAAAATCACGCTTTGTCCGATTTTTTTTCCGGGCATTTTACATTATTTGAGATGAGAACAAAACCGAACCAATGATATGCACGAAGACAAACTCAGGCCAGCAATCATGTTCTAGACAAAATGTACACCTTTGTATGTCAAAAAAAAAAAAAAAAAAAAAAAAAAAAAAGCAGCGACATAATCCCTTGCACTGCAATTCATCGAGCTACTGATAATGATTATCTAGAGAGTACCAAAGGAATAAATATCTGATGATGATGATGATAATAATAATGATGATCCCTAAAACATGATATATTTATCAGCAAAGCAGGTTTGCCTGAACATGCATGACCTCTTCTCCTATTTCCAGTGATTCAGATCTCCAAATCACAAGACTAATTCTAGTTTCTCGAAACTATCGGAAGAAAATTATATGAAACTGGAACGGATAATGAAAGAGCCTCAGCCTCGGGAATTTGAATCCACTGCAATGAATTATGATGAAATACACTAGCCGTATCCTTCGCTAATGTAATGTCATAGACGATAACTATCCACGGCGAAGATCATAATCATAGGAAGCACAAACTAAATCAGGCGCAAATAAATTAAGACAGGTCTGAGCATGGTCAAGTCTGTATAACAAGTACTAACAAAGTACACACAGGCAGATTGATAAGTCCGAAATAGAATAAAGTTATTGCTAACAATTTTCTATTTAAAAAAAAAAGTAAATAAAAGGGCTTTTAAAAATCTAGAGAACGCCGCGAAATTATCGAAACCACACGAATGACCGCGAGACTGTTGTTTAGCCACTCAATCTCACAACCTCCCCGAACGAGCAAAGTCCTACATACGATACAAGAGCCCGTTTATATATTATAGCGCAGCCGATAATAGATATTAGATTTTTGTCTGTGGACGTGTCTCGTTAAAAAAAAAAAAAGACGGCGGGATCGAGTGGGGATTTAGAAGTTTGCGTTAATTAATCACCTTGAGAGAAACCCGCGTAAATTAATCAACGCTTTCCACGATGTGTGCCACCCGACCTCGCACCAGGATAGCGAGCGAATTGCAACCTTAAACAAACCGAGTCGCGGTCATGCTCGTCGAATTTATAACCTGCAAAATCGAGCTCCACTAATTTACGGCGTGACTCGCGGGCACACAAGGCAGTGCAACAAAAAACGTCGACCTTTTTCTTTGCCTCTCGGTATATAAGTAAATAAACAGACGCGGACGAACTCTCAACTCTCAAGGGGGCTAAAAAGTAAAAATAAAAAAGAGTATACTCTGCCACTCATATCCTGAACCCAAAAAGACGCCTCAGTTACGAGAAGAAAAAACAGGCCTAGTGAAGTCGGTAAATTAAGGTCTACCTTGGCGTAATCGAGGGTTTCATTGCACATAGAATTTATAAAACAAAAGGCTAATCGGTCTTGCCCATTTGACTAGTGTAACTGAAAATTCGCCAATCCCCAGGAACTCAACCGAACCTAATTTTGCACCAGGCTAATACATCGCACGCAGAATTATAAAAATATATATCAATCGATGCCGTGGATGACAAGGAGTTATTTATCTTATTGACACGGCTCAGTTACGAGAATGAAAAATAAAATTAAAAAGGTATATGAACTACATAAACCAAGGTCTACCATGACGTGATCGAGAGTTTCGTTGCATGCAGAACTTTAAAAAATATATATAGATCGATGTTGTGGATGACACAGATTTTTTTTTTTTTTTACACGGCTCAAACAGGTCCTGCTTCATTTGAGTGGCAAGGCTTACCAATATTCGATATTGCGTATTTGACTACTGTAACTGGCAATTCGTCAATCCCCATGAACTCAACAGAAAAATTATTTGCACCAAGCTAATACGGTGTGCGTTCTAATAAGCGTAAACATAAGACATATCTACAAGAATATTCAGTCTCGTTTCTCGTTAAATATATCAGTAAAGATGGTCAAGAAGTCAAATTATATACGACCTGGACCTTGAGCTCTACGCTTTGATTGCAAAATAGAAGTCGGAAGTTAGTATTTCTAAAAAAAGGTGAAAGGGGCCTAAAAATAACGGGAACGTTGGAAAGGGTAGAAGAACTCAAATTCTGATAGCTTACCCTGGACAAACACATGTCAGGAATGATAGAAGTTTGTAATTAAGTGATTGTTTTTTTCTATATTAGAATGCGATGATGATATTTCAACCTCCAACAGTATGGTGGTATCGGTTTAAATTCGCGAACACACAACTCGGCTGACGTCACAGTTTCAATTTAAACCACAAAAATGCCATTAAATATTTATAGACGGTTTCAATTACTCTAAATGCCTTTCATACTTTCATCCAGTAACCATGCTAGCAATCCAATATGCATTTGACACGTGATGCTCAGAAGTATAGTCCTCATAACAAACAAGATAGTCCTCCTAATTGAGATATATATATTTAATTTAATACTTTTAGTTTCTCCATCATATGTATCTAATGTTACTTTAGTTACTGCAATGCATAGTACCACAAATTTCATAAACCCAGTTACTATTGCCACTAACTTCCAAAACCAGACAACACTGGGACATAAAAGACCTTCGAAAGAATGTACACACTCACCTTGTAAGGCATCCATGGCAGTCGCTGCATGGGCTGGGCTCAGAAAATCAACAAAGCAAAGGACAAGAGGGTCTCCTCCGGGCTGCACATTTCGGATATCGCAAAGTCAATCAGCTAATCTTTGCCAACACCAAAATATATAAAAATGATAAATAATCGAATCATTCACATGCGGAGGAGTGTCGACTTACGTGTCTTGATTCCTTGCTTACGAGTCTCACGTCTTTGTAACCCACGAAAGGACGGAAGATATCTGTTAAACTCGGTGAAGGGACAACACAAGACCAGAAAAAAAAATGTGAATTAAATGAATTTAGAAACTCTAACATAGCTGGTTCGCGTATGGTACAAGATTTTTCGGGGTCACTCGTGCTTTGGGATTTTCCGGGGCTATTGCCAAACACGTTTTTAATAAATAGTGATACTAATATTATAGTTTCTTTTATTTAATAAAATAAAATAAAAAAGATACGAGCTACTTCGCGGCGTGTACAGTTGGGAGGCAAACCCTCGACATAGAGAGTACTGCTAGCATCAGGAGGAAGGGAAATCTCGTGTCTTCCGGCCCCAAATCCGAGTGACCTGTCTTTAACAGGTGGCCCGTGGTCAATGCTCGCAACTCGCGGGTCTTCAATGGGGCGACCCGGCATTCCACCACCACCACCCATGGGTCTCGCGGGTGGTCCTCCACCGCCGAACGATGGGGCTTGCTGAAACAAACATTGTATTCTGTCAGTGACCTCGAAAGAGCGAAAACAAAATATATATTGGGGTAGAATTTGATCGAGTCTCCAGGTAATTCTAGAGACCCGGGTTTCTTGTCAAGAATTCAATACAAAAATGATTCGATAACATACATTCTCAGGTGATTCTCTCCTAATTATACTCTAATACAACTTCTTATAATACTATATTAACCCCTCAACTACGTATTATTATCTAATATCCTAATATCCTAAAACTCTGGACACCACGGTTATCGAAAGAGTAAAAATTAGGGCTGGGCGATGATGATTTACCGTGCTGCGTAAATAACGATCGTACGATGCATTGATGGACTCGGTATCTCTTGCCCCGCGCATTGCTCCTCCTCTGTCGTCTTCGCGTGGAAAATAGGCCGGAAGATCGTGGCTTCCAGCCCCGTCTATATGTAGAAGAAAGGAACATCATATGAGCTTATGGATTGTAATGCCAACATGAGATTCATAAGTACACAGACACAAAGATGCATATGTATGACAGAAAAGATGCCAATCATAATGCAATTATTGTACAAGTGACTTACTAGATTCGTTACTTCAAGAGACAAGCATGAAGATCTTTGTGGATATTTTCTTAAAATAAATTCGAAATTATTTGATTTTTATTCATGAACTACTAAATTAATATACTGTTAGTGAAAATTAAGCATCGCAAACACGAATTTCTGCAGAAATTGAATCAATTTTCTACAAAAAACCAGACAGACGACGATTTCTACAATTCAACGCCCATAAGAACTAATCATTTGCTATAGGCGTGAGCTTTTCAATAACGAATTCGCAACCCTGCCTCCTTTTTGTAAGCAACAAAACAAGTTCCAAACTTTGGACAAGCAAAATGAAAAACCCTAGCTCCAATCGATCAAATTCGAAAGTGAAACCGGAAACAGCCGAGAGGAGTTATAACGTACCGTAATCGGGGCGAGGGCGCTTCGCGGGCATCGAAGGGATCGCCGACGGCGGCGGTGGTTGCCGAGCCTCGTTGTATCTCCAATACGAGTCCGCCATTAGAGATAGAAGAAGAAGGAAGAAATAGATCAGAGAAAATGAAAACGAATTTCACAACAGAACGAATCCCCTTTTGGTTTGATCAGTAATACTCATCAGGTATGTGTGATTCTTTTTTCTTTCTTTCTTTTAGACAAACAATTTACATGAATATTATCATCTCTAATGCCACTTTACTTTAATCAATTATAAATCAAATTTTTACGAATCCGTTAATAAATGAGTTGGGAAGAAACCATTATACTCTTAATAAAATCGGTCACAAAATTACTAAATTTCGTGACAATTAAATCACAAATTTGACAAATTTTTGTGACGGATCATAATTTCGTGACAAATTGATCACGAATTTCGCGATTAATATATCACAAAATTATTAAATTTCGTGATCAATTTGTCAAAAAATCCAGTAATTTGCTCATTGATTTTATTAAAGGTATAACCGTTTTTTCACAATTTATTTACTAATAGATCCGTAAAAATTTACTTATATGTTGATTTTGATAAAGTGGCGATGAAAAGGTAAGACTCATGTATATATTTATTTTTTAAGATTCATTCTTACTTTACTTATATATTATATATTGTTTATCCAATCATATTTCATTGCAAACATTTAACTACAATTTACAAGGTTTAATCAGATTAATTAGTCTATTTTGTTTTTGTGGTTTATAACAAGTTTATCTGTCTTTAATTATAGTTAGATATTTTAACTTTTTTTCGTACATTTTAGTCTCAGTTTTAAGGTATTTGTCATATCAATTAAAGTTTTCTTTTTTTTCTGATAAATTTAACCTGATATAATATGTCAAAAATAATTCTAAAATAAATCTAAATTCATTTATAAAAATATATAAATAAAAGCAACTATAATTAGTTATGATGCTGATAATCATTCTATGTCTTCGTAAGCCAAAAGACGTTATCAGATGAGAGGTCGAAGTCCTACACACCAACAACCTCGATTTATTCCAAGACATCTGCTATCCAAAATAATTATTTTCTATTTTATACAATAGTTGAAAGACTATACAAGTCTACTTGACTTTTAGAGAAAAACAACATAAAGAAAATAAATATATATATATATCTTCAATAATTCTTCACCTAATGTATTGTCTTGACTCGCATCTTCTTTGAAACTTCTCCGAGCATATAGCTTTTGTTTTGCAAAGATTTCTGTTTATATAAATCGCTCCTCTTCAACCACTTCTGATCATCATCACCACATAGAATCTCCTTAAAATAATAATATTAATTTGATTGATATATCATATATCGTACATAGCTTCCGGTCAATGGCGGAGAAAATCAATGATCAAGCGACCTATAACTGCAGAAATTGCCGGAACCCGATCGCCTTTGGAAGCGACCTTCTCTCCAAGAAATACTACGTATTGTACACACAATTTAATTTTTAATTATTTGCCTTTTAAATCTTTCATGATTCATGATATATATATCATGTATGTATATATAGGCAAAATCTGGGTCTGCATATCTGTTCTCTCACGCCATGAACGTGATAGTGGGACAGAAAGAGGAGAGACAGCTCATCACCGGATTTTTTAACATCGCCGAAATCTATTGCTGTAATTGCAGAGAAGTGCTTGGATGGAAATATGTGACGGCCTTCGAAGATTCGCAGAAGTTCAAAGAAGGAAAGTACATCATTGAGACTGCCAAGATAGCCAAGTTGTACTGATCATAATATATGGCTTTTAATAAAATGATAACAACTCTTGTTGATGATAGTTATTAAAATAGTATCATCTAGTGGGATTTGGATAATATAATCTGTACTGTGTGGTTTGGTGTCCAAGTAATTTCTAGTCATGACTTTGTTGTTCTATATCGCTTGCACTTCGATTTGGATCTATGCAAGTTGTGTTTATTTTATTTAGCCTCTTGTTGTACACATGGTCCTCTTTCAAACTCTAGCCTCTGTAAATCAGAAAAACTGCCTATAGCCAGTTTTTTTATAATTTCCTTATATTTCATTATTTCCGTTTGTATAAATAAAAAGGCAAATTAGTCTAATAAATATTGTCATCTAAGCCTATTGGCTATTTCCCTAAAAAATGTTAAATGTATGCTAAAAACAAAATCTATAATTTCATTTTGGCTATAAATCTACACTGCCCTTTATTTATTTTATAGTATTAGCAACTAACATGTTCATGTAGTAGAATTAAACGGTGTGTATACGTGGTTGTTACGTCACGCACATCTTGCGTGCGTGATCCCACTATCACGAGCCAACCGACCAAGTCTTTCAAAAATAATTAGAATTTTGTAGAAAGGCCCTTTCCAAAAAAACTATTGTACTCTTAATAAAATCGATCACAAAATTACTAGATTTCGTGATAAATAAATCACGAATTTGACAAATTTTCGTGACGGATCATAATTTCTGACAAATTGATCACGAATTTCATAATTTCGCGGTTAATATGTCACAAAATTACTAAATTTCGTGATCAATTTGTCAAAAAAAAAAATCCAATAATTTGCTCACTGATTTTATTAAAGGTATAACAGTTTTTTCACAATTTATTTACTAATAGATCCGTAAAATTTTACTTATATGTAGATTTTGATAAGTGGTGATGTAAGGGTAAGATTCATGTAAATATTTTTTTTTAAGATTCATTCTTACTTTACTTATATATTATATATTGTTTACCCTGTAAAATTTCATTGAACATTTAACTACAATTTAAAAGGTTTAATCAGATTAATTAGTCTATTTTGTTTTTGTGGTTTATAACAAGTTTATCTTTCTTTAATTATAGTTAGATCTTTTTAACTTTGTTTCTGTTAAAGTTGATGTAAAAACTCGGTGGGTTTTTTGGTGACTTGTACATTAAGGAAGGCTCTTGAGTTAAGTAGGGGCTTTATGGTAATGTAACTCTGTCTGGACCTGGTATATAAAGGTTCGATAGAGATAGGAAGTTAATTTTTTGAATTCATTCGTTACAAAGTGGGAATTGGGGAAAAACAGAGTAGAGACGTTTAGGCATTGGGAAACACGAGAGAAAAAAGAGAGGAAGTAATCGAATCAACTTTTGATCGATTACTTGAGAGTTCTTGAGTGTTGTACAATTGTATTCGGATCGTCTTTCTGGTAAATCTCCGGACGATTCTCAGAGCGTTGTTGGTTAGTGGAGCAAAGCTGGAGTAGGTCGTATTTTGACCGAACCAGGGTAAATTTGTGTGTGTCGTTGTGTGTGTGTTTGTTCTTCGTCATTGTTGTCAAGATTCCGCAACCAGGTTCAACAGTTTCGTACTTTTTAGTCTCAGTTGTCATATCAATTAAAGTTTTCTGATAAATTTAACCTGATTTAATATGTCAAAAATGATTCTAAAACAAATATAAATTCATTTAAAATAATATATAAATAAAAGCAACTATAATTTTCGTATATAATTTAGACATTATTAATAACACGATTGATTATGTACTCAAGACATTGGCGGTTATAACTCATTTCTACGAAAATGTAATTAGTGGAATCCCCTGTCACTAAGAGAGTTTGATTTGAAGAAAGGCAATGGGAGGTTTGATACATTGTGGAGAGAGAGAGAGAGAGAGAGAGAGAGAGAGAGAGAGAGAGAGAGAGAGAGAGTTTTGTATCTAAAGGTTATTTGTTTATAATCGCGATAAGTTTTACTCTATTTGAAATTAGGTTGGCTATGACTAATCATAATATTTGTTGCCTTGTCACCTCAAACGGCTCGGTCTTTTATAATAAAAAGATCTATTTCAATTTATATTATTGGACTTCAAACTTTCGTCACTTCAGATTAGATGATAATAAAAAAAAAATAATAATAATAATAGAAATTGTCATATCTATCACCATTTCAATAACATTTTCTAATAATCCACTAAAAACTAATTTTGATAAAAAATACTATTTGATTTTATATGAAAAACCCAAAATATATTTCACTTTAATATTCCTTACATTTTGATCAAAAACTAAAACTCAATTAATATTTATCTTTATTAATTATATTTCCATTTAATTGATTTTATTTCTCTTTCTCCCTCCCTAACCAAGTTTATTCAAAATCTCAGTCTCACCGATTTCTCAAAATAAATATAAATATTAATTGTTTTGGATTTTGATCAAAATATAAATAATATTAAAGTTAATGATATTTTGGATTTTTCACGCAAAGTCAAGTAATATTTTTTGCCAAAATTATGTTTTAGTCGATTATTGGAAAATGTTATTGAAATTGGGGTGGATATAACAATTTCTCTAATAATAATAATAAGTAATACGAACAAGAAAGAAATTAATTGAATGGCCTTAGGTCTTTTATTAGGCAGATACACTAAGAACATTAATCAAAGAAAAACGACTCAGGGAGCTCGAGATTTAGCAAGTGTATGCGAAAGAAAGTAATCCTCATTTTTGGGCCGGAAATCTCTATTTTATAGTCTTCAATGAGGTTTTCAAGCTCCGTTTCTTCAGAGGACACGTTGTTGTTGATATAGTCTGGGTTTACTGGGCTGGTTGAATCAGTTTTACTCATGACGATTAAATTTTCTCAACATTCTCAAATTAATAATTATTTATAATTCTAACAAGTCTGCTATCCAAAAATAAATATAGATCTTTGATGATACTTCACCTAATGTACGCATCTTCTTTGAAACTTCTCCGCTCTTTATATAAATCGCATCTCTTCAACCACTTCTGATCATTATCACCACATAGAATTTCTTTAAACTCGTGATATTAATTTGATTGATATATCATATATCACACATAGCTTCCGGTCAATGGCGGATAAAATCAATGATCAAGCGACCTATAACTGCAGAAATTGCCGGAACCCAATCGCCTTTGGCATCGACCTTTCCAAGAAATACTACGTATTGTTATTGTACACACAATTTAATTTTTAATTATTTGCCTTTAAATCTTTTCTGATGCATGATATATATATCATATATGTATATAGGGAAAATCTGGGTCTGCATATATGTTCTCTCACGCCATGAACGTGATAATGGGACAGAAAGACGAGATACAGCTCAACAACGGAGTGTTTAACATCGCCGAAATCTATTGCAGTAATTGCAGAGAAGCGCTTGGATGGAAGTTTGTGACGGCCTTCGAAGATTCGCAGAAGTTCAAAGAAGGAAAGTACATCATTGAGACTGCCAAGATAGCCAAGTTGTACTGATCATAATATGTGGCTTTAATAAAATAATAACAAATCTTATTGATGATATGATTTGTAGTCATGACTTTGTTGTTCTATATCGTTTACACTTCGGTTTGGATCTATGCAAGTTGTGTTTATTTAGCCGTGGTCCTCTTTCAAACTTTAGTCTCTGTAAATCAAATTGTTGTAAACGGTTTGCAAAAAAAAAAAAAAAAACCAATAAAAATATATTTAAAGCAAGTATATATTGGAACAAGCCATTAACTGATTGAGTCCACTTTAGTCCTTATTTAAACCGTTTTATTTTAAATTATACGTTTAAATTTCATAAATTTACCAAAAGAAAACAGGTAGAAAAATATAAAGGGTAAACTAGCAACGTAGCCATTTTGAAACGTGATTTTTGGTTTCTAGCCCACGTTTGGTAAATTTTTTAATCTAGTCATTTACTGAAATTTACAGCTATGAATTACCTAAAATACCCTTGTGATCAAATTTAATTGAAGAAAATAATAGCCAACGTTTGAGGGAATTCTAATCTACACGTGAGTGAAATTTGGTTAATTTGAATACATAAAAGGATATTCATTAATGTAATAAGAAAGGAAAGAAATATTAATTGATTGTAGAAGTCAACTAAATAAATGCGTATTGAAAATTTGATCGGCAAATTTACCATAATTAACAGAAATTAACAAAGCAGCGGAGATTAACAAAAAATTAGAAAGAAATAAATGCTCAATAACCAACTTTGCCAAATATAGAATTTTTTTAAAAATTCGAAATATATACACGTGTATTAACTTCGAAAATTATTAAATGCATATTAAAGGAAATGAAATAAATATCAATTGGTACACCATCGACAACTTCAAACTGGTGAGCATTGATCGGCTCTACCTGCACATATGTAAATTTACCATAATTAACAGAAATTAACAAAGCAGCAGAGATTAACAAAAAATCATAAAGAAATAAATGCTCAATAACCAACTTTGTCAAATATAGAATATTTTTTAAAATTCGAAATATATACACGTATATTAATTTCGAAAATTTTGGTTGATCAAACGTTGGCTACAAGTTTTTTAAGCCAAATTCTAGTAGATGATATTATAGTAATTAACATCTTACATAATTAAGACACGTCATCATTTTTTGCTATAGTGAAAATTTGGACGAAACGTTGGCTATATTACAATTTCAACGTATCAGGTGGCTTAGTTCGACTAATTTTTATTTTTAAAAAATTATATCAATTTGGAAAAAAACTTGCTCCCGCCAAAAACTCACTCCCGGTTTAATTAATGAGAAATTGAGAATGACTGTAACCTCCAAAGAAAAAAAAGGATCGAGAATAGGGATTGAGAACCTACGAACTATGGTTCATAGTCAGAAGCTGCGATCGTTTTTCTCATGGAGGCACGCCATTGTGGGTCGAGAGCTCAACCAGTCAAGTTGACAATAGTCTTCTAATGGAAAGAGTGGTAATCTTATGTTAGTATGGTCGGAGGAGCGTGAGTCTTAAGTTTTCTAAAATCTTCGAAGTCACAGATCGAGACTTCGAACCGTTTTCTTGCAAAATTAAATCGCATAGTGATCAAAACTTACCCTTTTTTTTCTCTCTCAAGTGCCCTACAACATAAGAGTCCCGATAAGCTTTCTACAAAAGAACTTGAGTTTTGAGGACATAGACGATGGCGAGAAGTCAATGGCGTGCGGCGGAATAATTTGGATGACGTGAAATTGATTTTTCGTGCGTGAAGAAGGAAAGAACATGGATAGTTGTCTACCTAGTGAATGGCGTGAAAATTTTCGTGCGTGAAGAAACAAAGAAGCATGAAGTGTATAGAGAGTGAAAATAGAGAAATAAAAAAAATAAGAGAATTTTCATTTAATAGCAATTTAGACAATTTAGGAACCCAAAAACTTAATTTTTCTAAAAAAATCCATGGCTTATTTTCAAATTTGATGCTAAACTCAAGTTTTTCTATGCAATAATCAGTTTGATGACGTGGCAAGCAAGTAGTAAATTAATTTATTTATTTTATAGTATTAGCAACTAACATGTTCATGTAGTAGAATTAAACAGTGTGTATACGTGGTTGTTAGGTCACGCACATCGTGCGCGCGTGATCCCACTATCACGAGCCAACCGACCAAGTCTTTCAAAAATAATTAGAATTTTGTAGAAAGGCCCTTTCCTTTTTTTTTATGATCAGTTTGATCCTTCAATAATGGCTTATTATTAATTATACAGTTCAATTCCACTCACTCAAGCAAACCATGTACAACACAACTCAGCGGTGACCGAGTGTTCTCGAAGGGTTAGTTTCAGTGAATCTTCAAGCTTTGCAATATACTTCCCAAAATTCACGATTTTAATGTAAATTCTCTACCAATTTTTTCGCATTTCGATTTATCAAATTACAGTCATCAAAGACCTGAAATTTTTTTTTTTTCTTTATTCCATATTTCTTTTATTATTATTATTGCACAGCTCACATCATAATCCACTCTCGGATCGCAAATTGCAATAGTAAAGTTCGATTTCCTATTTTCTGATTGTATATTTTTATAATATTATTAGGGCTTTTGGTGTTCTTGTGGTTCACTCTTCCATGCTTATCACGTCACGATCAACACTAAATTGAGACCTCTTTTTATTATCTTTCACATTTTTTTTTTTTGCCTTTCATCAATTTTCAAACCCTGTGATCCTACTTTGGTCCAACTCTAATCTTGCAAGTCATCTTTTTTTACTTTCTTCTTCAGAGATTTCTCAAGTCATCATTGATCTCGTTGTTAGGTGAAAGATAAATTCAATGCTCTTCTCTCTCTCTCTCTCTCTCTCTGCCTTGATTTTCTAATCTGGTTTCCTTTTTTCTTTTTTCTGGTTGATCGATCAGAAATTGCTTGTGTGGAATTCAATGGCGGATTTAGTGGGGCCCAGGCTGTACAGCTGTTGCAATTGCCATAACCACGTCGCTGTTCACGACGACATAATCTCCAAAGCTTTCCAGGTGAGTGAATGAGAGAAATCTGAAAAAGAAACCCTAATTATGAAATTGAATTTTGGGGATTTTGTTTAGGGGAGAAATGGGAGGGCGTTTCTATTCTCGCACGCGATGAGCGTCGTTGTCGGAGCGAAGGAGGATCGGCACTTGATGACTGGGGTTCACACGGTGGCGGACATATCGTGCTCCGATTGCGGCGAAATTCTTGGCTGGAAGTACGAGAGGGCTTTCGAGCCTTCCCAGAAGTACAAAGAAGGCAAGTTCATCTTCGAGAAGGCCAAGATCGTCAAAGAGAATTGGTAGATAGAAAAGAAAAACTCTGCTTCCTTTTCTTCTTCTGTGAATGTTGTTGATGATCAAAATCATGAATCAAACCGTGTCTGTAAATCAATCGTAATTGTTGCTGGCTTTGCGAGTGTGATTCTCTCATGTGTAAAAACTGTAAATAATGTGGATATTGTTATTACGACTCATTTCTTTGTTTGTTTTTGGGTTAAGAGAAACTGGTGTGTGAATTTAATTTTAAAATAAGCTACTAATATTGTCTGGTAATTACTTTAAAGTAATTTTCTGATCACTTTTTTTTTTTTTTTTTGGTTACTTATGAATATATTAGTATTAGGTAGGTGGAGCTTTCAGTTTTTGGCCTGATAAGGGAAAAAAAAAATGGAAGATTTGTAAAGAAAAAGTATTTGTTTTTTGCTTGAAAGACACGTTAATGTCTTCAGACAGAGTTCAACAACATTTTGGTTTTGTGTTGTATTAAATATTAATAAGCATAGAGGCTGGAGAATCGACGTGTTCTTTTTTCCGTCGTTTGTGTGCAAATGGCTCTCCCGTACTTGGTGTCACAATTACAGAAAACGACATGTTGAATCATGCCTCTCATTTTCCTATTTATTTTTTTATTTTCTTGCAACAACTCATCCTTTTATTTATATACATTTTCTATCCTTATTTTTTATTTCTATAATATATGTAAATAATTATATATATACATATATATTTCTGAACTGATATCATGTTTTTCATGCAATTTTCTCTTTGTTTCTTCATGCTTATGGTGTTTTTTCATACTTATTCTTCCCTATTTAAATTAAATATCATGTAAAATTTACAAATTAAGTAATAATGCAATAAACAGATAAAAAAAGATAATAATCCATTCTCTAAACGTTACGTATGTGCTTTCGAACACGATCAAATGGACGGGAAGGAAAATCATGTTCATTTTGAACCGAATTTCTTGTAGGCGTAGATGGATATATTTATTCTATACCTCGAGCAAAATATGAATTTTTTCGACAAAATTCAGAATTATCAAATTCAATAAAAAAAAAAATATAATGACTAAAGCTGGGCAAACGGAACGGAAGAAACCCAATTTTTGTTCCTACCGATAGTATTAATCGAATCGGAGATTATGTTCCTTCTCAGGGGCGGACCCAGGTGGTGGGCTCAAGTGGCCTAGGCCCCCCCTCAAAAAAAAAAAATTGGGCTAAACTTTTTTTTTTTTTTTTTTTTTTTTTAGCCTAATTTCAGTTTTGGCGCCCCTCTCCTTCCGAGTTTGGATCCGCCACTGTTCCTTCTGACAGTAAATTATGTTCAGGTAGTTCACATAACTAAAATTTCTGATATGTTCAAGTATTGTTCATTTGCATTTTTTAATTTTACAATAAGATATATTTTATGTTTTTTTTAATTGTTTGAATAGTGCCAAAAATCACGGAAAAAGTTACACTTTTAATAAGACGAAATTCCGATCCATAATATTCGAAAGCCCTCAATCCCGTTAAGAATCAAAATTCCGTCTGATTTTTTTTTTTTTTAGTAGGGGCACTATCGGTCAAGATTACATGATATATTAGCAGTGCAAAGCGCAGGTGGCACTATCGGCCAAGATTACATAGTAAGTGGCACTATTGACCAAGATTACATACTTATTAAAATAAATCCTAGGGGGCATGCATTTCTGCATCTCATGGGGGCTTGAACCTCTCCGTCGAGGTGTGTGTGGGATTACCGCTAGACCAAGCTAGCTACCACAAATTCCGTCTGATTGAAAATTGGAATTTCAATTGCTTCAGGCTAGATTTATTATTAGAGTTTATTTTTTCTTATACATGATTGGAAATAACTTCAATTCTGTATACATGCGACTGAGTGACAAAAATCAAGCCAACCGAATAGAATAAACAAAATGAAAACCATTCCATTTCTAGATTTTGGACTTGTATAACGGCAATGATAACAACTTCGTCAAACGTTCCTCAAAAAAAAAAAAAAAAAAAAAAAAAAAACTTCGTCAAACGACATGCATCTTTTTCTGAAAAAAAAACAAAAAATAACAACTGTCCTTTGCAAGAAAAACGACATGCTTTTACTATCGGCGTTCATTTTTTTTAACGGTTTCATCCCCAAATCACACGAGAGAGAGAGAGAGAGAGAGAGAGAATGTACTTGAAGAAAGCTGTTTGGAGCGAGGGGTTATCGGCGGAGAAAGGTTCGCCGGAGACGGAAGGCGATCCACCTTCCACGGCGGTCGGAGATCTGGTGAACTCTTTGAAGGAGCAGAGAGTGTACCGCGAGGTCACGCTCGCTCTCCGGACAGGTCTCAGGGACGCTCGAGCCGAGTTCTCCTTCCTCCGACTCCGCGGACTCACAACTCTCCTCAAGTTCCTTCAATCCGTCTCTCACTCCAATTCCACCATCGATTTATTCTCTCACACTCAGTCCATTCCTGAGCTCCAAGGTTCAGATTTTCACATTCACTCACTCTTCAATTCCTTCGCATAACACCGAATTCTGTGGGAAAAAAACGATATAGAGCTTTCGAATTCTGTGCTTAGAAAGTAATTCTCCATATGAAAAGAAATAAATAAATGAAACAATTACGTTTTTATAATCACACTTTGATGTCACAGAGCTTAACATAGAATTGCTGCTTAGAAGTTCATGAAAAATTTGATTGTAGATTCGAGTGAATTTCATTATACATATGGTTTCATGTCATTCCTCAAATTTTTGATCTTTGGTGTATGTTATAATTTGTTCCATTCTAGATCATTGTAAAAATAAAAAGGGATTAACTTTGTGTTGCCGTGCTATAGTTGTTCCGGTTCTATTCCAACATTCATTGAAAGAGCCAGAGGATGAGTCGGTAGCGAATTTGGATCACATCTTCGGCGTTGAGCCCTTGAAGATCTCCAGCCCTTCAACCGATGCTGAAGTCTCGATCGCTCTTCGTGTTTTGGAAGGTTGTTGCTTGCTTCACTCAGAGAGCACCGCGTTATCACACCAATACAAGGCAATTCAGGTCCTCGAACTATCCCATGATTAAGACTTGGTTCAAAGCCTTTTTTTTTTTTTTTTTTTGTCGGGCTTAGAAATGGAATCTGTGTGCTTGTGAAGGTGTTGATGAACATTTTATCTACCCGAGGAGTTCTTGAACAAGGAGCGTGTTTAGATGCTTTGATTGCCATCATGTTGGACTCGTCGGTCAATCAAATGGTAGAATCTATCAAGTTAAGCTTTCCCCTCGAATAGAGTGAATACACGTAAAAAGGATCACGTAACAACTATATGTACATTTGTCAGGATTTCGAAATTTGCAGCGGCATTGAGGAAGTTGCGGAGCTTATAAGAGACAAGCAAGTGGAAGAAAATCTCCGGTTTTATTCATTCGCTTTTTACATCTTACAATGTGTATATATAGAAAACAGGCGAGTTTTTGCTTTAGAAACAATGTATGTGATCATAGTTTTGAACCCAGGTTGAAATGTGGAGAGTTTTTGCTGCTACTCATCGGGCATGTAAATGGGCGAGGAAAGCCTCCATTGGCATCCATACAAGAAGACATTAGGCGGCTCTTGGGTGAGAAATCTGCTTCCTTGATATGGGCCGCTAGTCAATTCGGCTCTACTCTCGACCCTGAAAAGAGACTCGATGCACTTCACATTCAAGCTCGCCGAGTTCTCGAGTCCCTCGACCTGTACTGATCTGATATCCCTTTTGTACTTCACATTTCAAGTCCTTAACATTTATCACAGATCCTTTGTTTGATGTAACCACAAACTTGTTCTTGTACGCACGGCTTTCATGTGCATAGTCAGATTATCCAGAGTATCGTATATCTCTTCTGATCTCTCGTGGGATTTATCAGACGTGAGAAAAGCATGAACATTGTCTTTGTCCTCAATCCAACTACATCCGGGGCTCTTTTGCATTCCTCGATCCTTCATTAACTGCCTCAATCTAGCTAGAGCGTCCCATTTCTTGGCGGATCCATACAAGTTTGACAACAGAATGTAGTTTGCGGTGTTGACGGGCTCTAACTCTATCAGCCTCTTCGCTGCAATTTCGCCCAACTCAACATCACCGTGAATGACACACCCTCCGAGCAAAGCGCCCCACAGGACCGAATCGGGTTCCACGGAAAGGCTCTTCGTGAACTCATAAGCTTCGTTCAACCGATTCGCCCGACTCAGAAGATCGACGATGCACGTGTAGTGCTTCAGCGTGGGCTTCACATTAAAGAAGCCCATCATATCGAGAAACTGGTAACCGGTCTGAACTGATCCGACGTGAACACAGGAAGACAGAGCAGATAAGAAAGTCACGTGGTCGGGTCTAAAACCTTCCTCCAAGATTCTGCGAAAAAAGGCTATTCCTTCCTCTCCGTGTCCGTGCATCGCATATGCGCTAAGCATCGCGTTACGAGATACCAAATCGGGTTTCGAGATTTTCTTATAAGATTGAAGTGCGAGCCTCAAGCTTCCACATTTTGCATACATGTCCACGATCGCTGCTCCGATATACGGATCTGAATCGTACCCGCGTCTCACCGAATGGGCATGAACTTGCTTCCCTCTCTGAACCGTTCCTGATCGTGAACAAGCTTGTAATATAATACCAATGGTGTACATATCAGGCCTCGAATTCAAACCTTGCATTTCAGTGAACAATTGCATCGCTGAATCTAGATGGTTGTTTTCCACATGACCGGCTAAAATCCCATTCCACGTATAAACGTTGGGGTCGAAACCGTCTTCCCTCATCTTCAGAAGAAGCTTCGCGATTTCTTCTGTGTGACCAGACCGAGAATAGTTTGAAATTAAAGCATTCCATGTACTAATGTCTCTTTCAGCCACCTCATCAAAAGCCCTCCCAGCAGCCGAGAAGTCTCGGGAACGAGAGTAGAGTTCTATGAGAGCTCCACCGACAAAAGGGTTAGATTGGAGACCGCTTTTGATGGCACGAGAATGAATCTCCTTTCCTCGTCTCAAAGATTCCCCGTCGGAACAAGCGGCGAGAACACTTCCGAGGGTAAAAGAATCGGGCTGTATACCTTCTTCTAACAACTCTCGAAAAAGACGCAAAGCTGTGTCGAACAAACAATTGTCCACGTGTCCAGATATTATAGCGTTCCATGATATTACGTCCTTCGATTCCATACGATCGAACAACTCTTTGGCTACGGAAACGTTACCGTCCTCACAATACCCGACAATCATCGTATTACAAGAAACCACATTCTTCAACGAGAAACTCGAAAACACCGTTGAGGCGTTCCTCATATCGCCGCACCTTCTGTACATATCGACCAACCCATTCACAAGAAACGGATTCGACATAAACCCGTTTCTCGTGATGTACCCGTGGATCTCTCTGCCGAGTCTTAGCCTCTGGAGCCGAGCGCATGAGGGCAAAATGCTCGCCAAAGTCCGTGCGTTGGGCTCGATCCCTTTTAATTTCATCCTAAAAAGCATCGAAATGGCTTCTTCGTCGTGACCGTTCCGCGAGAACCCTCCGAGAACTGCGCTCCAAGACACAATGTTCGGTTTCGACGATGGCGACGACTCGTCCGAACCCATTCTATCCATAAAATCCAACGCCTCGAAGACCATTCCGTTCGAGGCACAAGCCGTGAGAATCGAATTCCATGTCACACGATCCCTCCGCTGCATTGCTGCGAAAACTCTCTTGGCATCGCTCAAGAATCCGCATTTACCGTACATGTCTATCAGAGCGTTACACACGTAAATATTCTCCACGAACCTCGACTTCGCAACAGTGCCGTGTAGTTGTCTCGCCAGTCCCGGCGATTCGATTCCGCTGCAAATCTTGAACACAAGAGGGAAAATAAAGAAATCCAACTCGTGATGTTCATAATAAAATTCTAGAAAGAGCGTGAAAGCTTCATCAAAGAAACCGGAATCGACGTAGACGCTCAGAATAGCTTTCCAGGCGTACAAGCTTCTCGCGGGCATTTCATCGAACAGTTGATCTGCATCTTCGAAACAGCCACACCTTGCGTACATCTGAAGCAACTTGGTCTCCACGAACACGTCCCTGTGAATCCCAGTTCTGAAAGCGTGGCCATGAATCTGTTTCCCGAGATACGGGCATTTACAGGAGTCGAGAATCGAAGCGTATGAGCTCGAACTGAGTGACGTGTCGAGTGAGGAAACGGACACGTGTTGGTGGATCAGTTCTTCTTCTGATCTTTGGAAGCCGAGTTTTTTGGGCTTAAGAGGTTGAATCTTCTTCGTACTTTGTGGGAGTGAAATCAGAGGAAACGTTCGAGCTGATGCCATGAAATTGCATCACTTGAATTCTATAGCAAATAATAATAATAATAATAATATTAATATTTGAACAGTTCCTCAAAAGGAGAAGATTTTTTTGTTTTCTTTTCGAAAAAGGAGATAAGATTGTGTTAACGGACACATGAGTCATGACTCATGACTATACTTCTCTATACTTGATAGTAATAAACGACAAGTCGTTTCGCACACGAGACTAAACGCTCTCCATGCACTACATATAATGTCCCTAAAAAAACAATAAAATTGTGAAATTTAATGTAGTAATATAAAACTCAAAAGATTATATTTGGATTTTTTTTGGGGGGGCTGAACTATACCATATTTGAGATAAATTAACAATGTACGCTATTATTTATGGTTTTTTTAGGAAAGACAATGCCAAATTTGAGATAAGCAACGACTTATGTTATTTCTTTATTATTAATTTTAAATTTTTCAAAACTAAGGCCAGCAAGGACTGTATGATATTATTTAGCCTATGGCCACCAGTTTTTAATTGACTAGTGGTGCATGGTCCCAAAGGGAATAATCTACGATGGGTTATTAGTCTCCCAAAAATGATCTCGGATCAGCTTATTAGTATTATTAAATTTTAACTGTACATTTAGCGTAGCTATATTATTCTCACTGCCGCTGCTATCTATGTAATTGTAAAAGTACGTACTTTCATTCCTTTATGTATTTTTTTGGCGGGATTTTTCAACAGTTCCAAGAAGAATATTATGGTGAAATCAAGAAAGTAAAATTTGCCACTCAGTTCGTCATTTTCCAATGTAGCTATAGATGTGCCTATACGTGTACAAATATGTCAGACAATAGAAATTATAACACATGTATGTATATATACAAGAATATTGTGTTGGAATCAAGAAAGTGAATTTGCCAACTAAATCTTCGCATACAAGGTAGCTGGTAGATATTGAATAATAATAAAAAGTAGCTTATAACTCTCTTCTATTATATTATACATATATATAGTATTTTAAAATTTATATTGGAGTTGCTATAGCCTAGCAACCCAATGATGTGCAATGAATTATGATGGAAGATATGATTTTTTTTTGTTGCTCAAAGATGGAAGATATGATGATATGTTTATACACATGTATGCTATCTATACATTACGTGCAGAGAAAAGAGAGCCGTTGAAATTAAACATATTGGCATTTCTAGTCGTATACAAAAATAACGAGAAATAGTGTTTTTTTACATGATTTTTTTTTTTTTTGCTCTTTTTCCTACACCGCTAAAAAAAAGATGACAAGCCCCGGAATAATAGTGACTGAGGATGGCTGAAATGTCGGGTGCTATAATCCATGTCATCTATTAAAAAAAATAAGAAGAAAAAAACATATAATTGACAAATTTTTGTAGGAACAAAAGAAAAAGTAAAGCATGAAAGATTATTAGTAGATGGCTAACTCCGGCAAGAAAGGAAATAATGACTCCGTGACACACCAAACCCTACGAAGAATATGAAATTCTATGCCTCTGACTAGCTAGTGCAAAACAGATTGGACACACTATCAAAAGATATCATATCATATATTTGAGGTGTCATCATAAATATTTTATCGTATAGTCTATGTGAATGTGTAGCGTAGAGAATTGTATTTTATTCTACAGCATGGTTACCGAGGGGAATGTTCGTGTGGGACCCACAATAAAGCCAAAACGAAAGGTTGTTTTTTTTAGACACTCTATTTAGGATTTGAAAATAGGAAAATATATATACACCATAATCATTGCATGAAATGGAGAGAGCCTTGAAAAAAAAACACTGTTTTTAAGTTCTAATTTATATTAACACATCATTGTGGTAGTAAAATTAAATTAGATTCTATATGAAATAAGTCGATATATAGGTAATATCTTTGATGAAAAAATAATAATTTGGAAAGGCGAAATCCGGGTTAGCGGCAGAGATTTAGGAATTTGGCTTCGAAAATAATGATGAACAATGAGTAACATCTTAAGGCATATTTGTACTAATTCACTCCAAAATGAAATTAAGAGACCAAAAAAGGCTTTGATAATGTGTCACGACGATATGGTAAAAGCATGTAACAAGGAATTTATGTGGTCATACCTAATAAGTATGTTGTTCTTTGCTGTTCTCTTCTTTTTCTCCTTTATGTATATTTATATGTTTAGCGTCCTATTTTCTGAGTTGAAAGTGTTTGCTTTTTATGGGTTGAAGATTTTGAAAGACCAAGATGGTGCTCAAAAGACCCGACATTGATGACCTGTTGGCAACGAAAAAGAAATAAAGAGGACAAAGAAAATGGAAAAAAAATAAATTGTTTTGTTGTAAAAGGATTGAATGCCATCATTCAAATTAATGCGCTTTAAAGTTCAATATGAATTAATAATTAAAAAATAATAATACAAGATCCCAAAGCAAATAGTTAATCCAGATAGAGATCTAAGAGATAGAGTCATATAATTTTGTTAATCAAACGAATAAACATATAAGTATATTTTGAAATATGTACTAATTAATTAGCAAACCTTCACTAAGCAATATGTTGGACATAATTATTTAAGTACACGAACTAAAAAAAAAAGTGGTTATATATCTCAAAAACCCTTGCTAGCTAGCTGTGATAAATCATGGAAGATAATAATCAAAGGCCATGGTGCAATAATTTTTGTAGAGAGAGATATGATAATCATAATTGGAGGTCTTAAAAAGAGAATTAATGGTATGATATCATATATGTGAGAGACTTTTGCTTTGGTGGCCTTTTTGTACATCTTTACACACCACTCTTCACCATACATGAGTGTACCTTAAAGCCAACCCAGAAAAAATATGAAAATTCAAAAAAATCCAACATTGTTTTACTAGAGGAACATAATAGAAATAAATAAACACCCTTGAGGAAATAAAGGTGCGAAATTTCTTTAAGAAAATTACAAACAAACAAAAAAACAAGAAAAAGAGAAGAAGAAAATAAAAAAAGCCCCCATAATGTACCCTAATTTTTGTTAGCTTTTAAATTTGATCAAGCCAAGCACCAAGTGATCATGATCTTCAAAACAAAAAAACAAAAATCATGAAATCAAAAGCCTTTCTTTTTTTTTCTTTTTTTTTGCTTCTTGTGTACTTATTTTATTCACCAAGACCCTCCCCCTAACATTCCATTCCAATTATACCCCCCAGTAGAAGAATTATCTCCTTGCCCTCTATTGATCTGCTCAAATTGATGACCATCATGATCATGGTCTTGTTCATGATCAGTTGTGGCTGTGGTATTAGTGGTATTGCTTGAAACCTGCTTCAAATCCTCGCTCGGAAAAAGAAGCCTCGCACTAGTCTCTTGATGAACACCATTGCTCCCATTTGTTGCATAGTTACCAACACCTTGATGATGATGATGATGATGATGGAATTGGTCTAGACCAAAGCTGAGAGAAGGCTTGAACTCATGATGACCCAGATTGGCAAACGAAGAGAACTGTTGATGATGATGATGATGATGATGATCCGGCGGCGCGACCGGCATGGACATGAAGGAACTCATCAAACCCCTCGAAGAAATCCCGGTCTTCAAAAGCTCCATAGCCGAGACTTGTTGCGACGAAGAAGTCGAAACATTCGTTGTAGTAGTAGTAGTAGTACTACTACTACTACTATTACTAGTAGTGTTAGCACTAGCACTGCTAGGGTTTACTCCAATACTAGTACTATTAATGTAGTGATGATGTTGAGGTTGGTTATTATTATCATGAAGAAATGGTATAATTCTTGACATGTTGAGGTCATGGTGGGTTGGTGGGTAAGCGAGGTTGAGATCTTGGCCTTGGTGGATCAATTTTGGGTTCTGATGAGAAGCTGATTGTTGATGTTGGTGGTGGAGATTGAGAGGGAAGCTTAGATGATGGTGATGAGAGATGATTTGGTCATTGTTGAGGATGAGCTTCTTGTTTGATGAAGAACTTGGTGGTGGTGATGATGATGAGAGTGTAGGGTTTGATGTTGTTGTTGTTGTTGTGATTGATGGCTGTGATTGTGACTGAGATGATGATGATGATGATGATCTCTTGTTCTTCCGTGAGCCGCCGCCCACCGGAACATTCCTCAGAGACCCGCCCTCGGTCCAATACCTTCGACAAGTCTTGCAAAAGTACCTTGGCTGAGTGAGGCTGTAATTGTTGTAGTAGCAAAACTTTGTGTTGATTGAATTGCACCTTGGACAGTTCACAGCTTGGTCCTTTTGAGGCCTTGTTCCCCTTCTTTGATCTATCATATTATTATTATTATTATTATTATTAGTAGAATTGATTGGTTGCTTTGGACCTTCCATGGGTGCTGCTTTAACCACTCCAATACCCTGAAAAAAAAATAGAAAAAAAAAAGTGAATTGATTAAGTAAGGAAGAAAAAAAAAGATGGGGGGGCTAATATATGTATTGCTACTATTCATCATCATTCAGAAAAAAGAAACAAGCAAGAAGAGAGAATTGCAAAATTAGGGGTAATTAAAGAAAAGACAAAGAAAGATAGTGGCTTTACACGTTGAGAGGGGTGAGAGTGATCACAAGTCACAAACAATAACACCAACAGCAAAAAAACAACTTCTCTCCTGCCTTTATTTTTATTATTATTTTGTTCTTCAGCTGGGTGTGCTTTAATGTTTTTCAGATTATATGAAAAGAAGGGAAAGGGAAGAGGAGAAGAAGAAAGAAGAAAAAAAGTTGGTATATATGAGAGAAAGAGAGAGAGAGAGAGAGAGAGAGAGAGAGAGAGAGAGAGAGAGAGAAAGAGAAAAGTATATGTGTATGTGGTACTTTCAATAGCTTTCAAGATAAAATGAAAGATCACGAAAAAGGGAAGAAGAAGGAAAAAAAAAAAAAGACAACACCAACAAACATTCAGATAATAACATATATATGTTATATATTAGTGGAGGGTTGAGACGAGCAAAGCAAACAATATCATCTTTTTGAGAAGGAAAAGGTAGAACTAGCTTAAAGCTAGAAAACAAGCAAAATATATAATACTATATATAAATATATTGGATTGATTTGGGTTTACTTTGGATCATAAATTCAAGAAGATGATGATATGATATATGATATTTCATGCACTTAATTCATCAAGGGAAAAGCAAACTCTTAAAGTTTTTCCATAAAATTAAATACCTGAGGCCAGTGAGCTGCGTCCATGGAGAGAGAGAGAGAGGGAGTTTCAAAAAAAAAGTAAGAGAGAAGAAAAAGGTTATGGATTCTTGAGAGAGAGAGAGAGAGAGAGATATGAAAAGAAAAAAACCACCCACTTTGTTGTTTTTCTTTCTTCTAAAGCTGAATAATATGATCTTAAAGCTAAAGATGAATCACTATAGAGATGTGATAAGGGGTGGTTCCATGTGTTGGCCAACTATATGAGAGAGAGAGAGAGTGAGAGATATGAATCAATAGTCATGTTTTGCATAATAAATTAATTGAAATTTTTCCTAATAATAATATGTTTGGGCATTAGTCAATCTTTGTCATATTCTTTTTTGGTGTCTATATATATCTAGGTACGCGCATTTGCACTATAAATATTGATAATTCACACTTTAAAGGTGTTTATAGGTTCCTCTCTCTCTCTCTCTCTCTCTCTTTTCTTGACTATGGGGATTGATGAAGTACTAGGTCGGTTTGAGATATATTCAGTTTAATATATATACAAATAAATAAAAGGTCCATTCATCTTTTTAATTTTTTTTTCTTTCTCGTGCTTGTAGTGAGATGTTGTAGTTATGAACATGATGAGCTAGCGCTAGCAGTGAGTGAGGGTCTTTGAACCTTTAATTTTGTAAACTTGAAATTAATACTAAAAGAAAGCAAGAGTGACAATTCAGTTGCAACAACAAACAAGTTGACAATTCTTTTACTTTTTTTTGCTACTTTTTATCACATGATAAACATTAATTATTTAGAAGGAAGTTAAATAATATATAATATAAACAGCCAATTAAATCTAAAGTGTTAGAAAAATACCTAAGGTTTTATGGTTTTCAGCCAAATAGTAAACAAAATAGTAAAAGTTTGAGTTTGACTCTATTTATAAATGTATATTATTGAGTCAATAAAAAAAATTGTCTATGTATATACATATATAGATTTATATACAAATATGCAAAAAAAAAAAACAAAAACAAAAACAAAAAACAAAATTATTGATACATGATATTAAAATAATTTTTTATAAAATTTAATATATTATCAATTTTAGAAATTTGTTTATTTTGTAAATTTATTCATTTGAATTAACTATTTAGCAAAATATCAATAAAAAAAATGTAAGGAATGTTATTATATATGTATACGGAATCGGTTTTTCTATATATTGTGAGTAACATTTTTTTACAAAAATTTAACCTAACGTAAATATAGTATGCTTAATTATTTAAATATATATAGCCTTATGTAAACCATTTTCATAAAATATAAAATTGAGTCTCGTTCCAGTTGTACCATGTTAAATCGCCAAAACACCACTCCGTGCCAATTCCTCGCTCCTCTCGCATAATGTCCCTTCCTACACAGGATCATATTATATTTTGTAGTGAGATAATGTATTACATGTAATTTATAAAGAGAGAGTGATCGCATTTTTTATTGTTCTAAAATTATTAGTCGTGTATTAACAATTTGGTATACACTCACTCAATAGTTACAAATAATTAATTAGACACCAAATTGTTGATCTTTTTTATAAAACGACATAGTATAATTATATATACACACTACTATAAACACAAAGCATAAGTATAAACCCCCGGTATATATATACCCCCAAAAAAATATATATATATATGGGATGATTATTATTCCTCTTTTCCTTTTGGAACATAAGAAAAAATAAATTAGCTAGAAACAAGATCTACGTTGTAAACTGTCTACCAAAGAAAAAAAATTATATGTTGCTAAACTGAGTGGGATTTCTTAGAAGAAAAGCATATGATATAAATTATAATATAATATTACACATTCCTTCCCAAATATACTAGTATTAGTATAATGTTTTATAAATATCCTCCAAATCTGAGTGAGTGGTATGGTAGCCCCAAAGGAGATGACACCGAAACCAATGGTGATGTTTCAGTGTATCTATCCATAGATTACAAAGACACGTGTCACAATTCGATGGGATAAAACAAAGAGAGTAGTGTGATAGCGAAACCTGTCGGTAACGTGAGAATATTTAGGAAAGTGCAGAGAGAGAGAGAGTGGGTCCACTCGCATCATAAGAAGCGTGATATATGTGAGTGTAACAGCCGTTAGATTGTTGACTTTCTGACATCAGACGGTTATAGTCAAACTACGTCCCAATTGTGTCGTTTAACGTTCCACGTTAACCGTTTTTACATATTTTTTTTCTATTAAAGTTTACATTAAAAATATAATGATGATTATAATAATCTTACTTTTAAAATATAATTTTCCTTTGTTATAATTTGAACTAATATTTCTATATTAGACACCAAATTGCGCTTTATTAAGCTTAGCATATCAAGTATCAACTACGATAGGGGTGACTGAATAGTATTTTAGAAATGATAGTTAAAAGATTAAAATAATTCAAAATCTTGAATTCATAATTGATCTGGAGGATTAAACGAGGTCTAAAATAGTTATTCATAGCATGAATTATGAATTAAAACAATGTTCTTTTAACATAAATATAACTTACAATGAATGTGGATATTGTTAAAAACTAGCTCAAATTTGATGACTTATTTATTACGTGATATAATTTCTTTTTTCATACGTTGAGAAAGCAGTGTATATGAGTCGAGCAAATCAAAGATTTAACGGTTAAATTTTGTATTGCGTTTTACTCGTGATCATATAAACATGACGACAACGATGAGTGTAACAAAACCGAATTTTGTCTTGACCCTAAATATAGGAAACTAATTTAATGGCAACAAGCAGCTCAAGTCCAGGCAAAAAATTTGAAATACTACCAATAGAAATTTATGAAATTTAAAATGCCGACATCTCTTACTAATGGTTTATTGAAAAATTATTTGTTACCAACATAAATTTAAATTAGTTTGATATATCTATCTCTCTCAACGACGCAGTTAAGTATAGTACTTAACTCCATTGACAATTGAAGATTCGAGAGCCCAACTATGCAAAGAGGGTCAAGTCTCTCCACTCGCAAAGGCGAGTAATATTTCTTGGTTTTGTTGGCAAGTTTTCTTTGATTTAAGTCAAATTTTTTGTGTTTTTATGCTCGGGCTATGATTCCAAATGATTTCTTGAATATTTTGTTGATCTTGCCAATTTTTTACGGATAAAATGTTTCAAATGAAAATTGTAGGAAACCGCCGATTATCATCTACCAACAAAATCTCTGGTAATTTAAACATTAATTCAACCTGAACGCTTTAAATATATAGGCATGCTATATCAAATTAGTGTTATTTTTTTTACTATTAAACAATCTACTAACTCTATTTAGAAATGAAAAGAAAACACAACTTAAACTCTTCCGTAAGATAATAAAAATTCTACATAATTTCATATGTTGGGTTTGAATTTCTAAAAAAGTCTACGTGTTTAGAATGGGTTCAATTTAGTTTCATATATGATTTTGCATATGATTGATTAAAGGTTATCTAGGGAGAGATAGACAAGATCAAGAAGATTTTAAAAACAAAAAGGCATATATGGTATCCACACGTATATAATATGCAATGTAAATCCTAGAAGACTTTGTGAATATAATATGATCAAGAAAGAACAACAATTATGAATATGCAACAAAAGCAAGTTAAAAAAAATACCGTATTTAAATTTAAGTTTGTATTTAACACACTCAACACGACTAAATAAATTATACTAATATGAAAAGTATTAATTATATTTTGTAAAACATATTCTCCAACCATTAGTGTTTTGTGGTATTTCTCTATATAATCAGGGAAACTAACAATCAAGAAAATATAATGTTGTGAGGTTATAAGAAAATAGAAAAAATTACTCGACAATAATTGCTTTCCCAAAAATCCAATTATATACACAAACACTGACTCACACGTATTAGCTCCAAAGCCCACGACCTGATGGGGGGAAAAAAATCACAGAAACGACAGAGAAGTCATTCTCAAAACAATATTCTCTTTTCTTAAATTCGTAACTAAGTAAAAAAGAAGTTCCACTTAAAGAATGTGGGCTACAAGGACCAATCACATTGAAGTAAGATCTCATAAAAAAAGATCCTACCGACCCATAATGTCATTTATTTATTTATCCAAATTGAAAAGGTGTTATTCTTTGGATCATCGCCAATTTTACAAGCAAAAATAAAAAGATATTTTGACTATTGCCATTCTTAGGGGGACCCAACCATTTGCAAAAAAAAAAAACAAAAAAACAAAAAAAAGACTTCAACGTTTAAGCATATAAAATCATTGGCCAATCTATTAGGGCATGCATAAGCATACTAGTATTTTGATTAATTTATTTGTTTGTATAAAATAATTTTAAAAATAACCATATCTTCATCATCATGCCTTGTCCTACAGCTAGCTAATCTTTTGATTAATTTAATTCCTGAAATCAAGTGGAAAAAACTTGTGTCTAAACGTTAGTGCTTTGATGACCCAACAGAAAAGCTACACATTGTTTTGTTTAAAGAGAGACTCAAAAAGGAGATAGAATAAAATTAATTTTTGTATTAAAGGCAAACCCAGTAAGTAAGTAAGTAATGGAACAAAGATTTCAATGTTATCACGTAATTTTGGGAAGGTAATCGACACAAATTATGTACAACAGATGAAAAATGAAGGAAAAACAAGTATAGTCAATCCTATTCAACTTTGCGTCACATTTAAATTTAATGCCAAAAAAAAAAGTGAAAAAGAAGAAAAAAAAAGTCACTTAGTGCAAATTAAAAGGACACTTGATAACTTTCTTATGCACATTACATACAAAAAAAAAAAGTGGCTATATTAGTGATATTTTTTTTCTAAACGATAAAAAGTTATTTTTCTCATAAATGAAATAGTAACGTGTTGAAGTTTAGCATGATTCAAAATAATAAACAAACTTTGTAAAAATATTTATAAACATAAAAAACGATCGTTAAAATTTAAAAAAAATTATATATTAGCATTTTAAAAATAAAGAAAAAAAACATCGTTCTCTTCTCCCTTTGGATTGGCGACTCGGATGAGAAAAAAATAATTATGAATCTCGAAACATTATGTTTGATGGTTTTTGAACGATCAGATGAGTAGAGTGTTGGCGTCGTCGATGGGAGCAGTGACGGAGCCACTATAAGCCCAGGGGGGGCTTAAGCCCCCCCTCAAATTTTTTTTTTTGCATTTTTTGCCCTTTTTTTTAAAAAAATTACTTAAAAATTTATACTTTTGGCCCAATTTTTATAAAATTTTTACAATCAAGCCCCCCCTGAAACTTTTTTTTCAAATTAGCCCCCCCTGGTTTACTTTTCTGGCTCCGTCACTGGATGGGAGGACGGCGAACAAAACTAAACCGGTGATGTGTTGTCTATCATTGAGCCACAGATACTTATTGCATGAAAGCAAATCTTATTATCATATAATCACATCTTCAAACGCAATGTATGAGGATGTGTCTCTATTGTTGCATTTTTTAAGGTAAATCCACATTATATGCATAATCACTCACTCTCACTCTCACTCTCACTCTCACTCTACATAATATGCATAATCACTCTTACCAGCTACAAAATACACGGAATAGAACTGAATATAAAATACTTAAATATAAACATACATCATACAACTAAATAATGATAAGCCCAAGGATCGTAATCAGGGTCAATCCTCTAAAATATTCTCATCAAAGGAAATACTTACTGCATGAAAAGCAATCTATTTTTTAGACACGCCCCCATATTTTTATTTTAGCAATAGTAGTATATATTAGAATGTACGATAATCAAATACTATATACACTATAATCTATACATTTGTGTTTGTATTCTCGTTTCTCCAATTATATCTTTCTAATTTTCATGAATTCTAAATATAATATAATTTTTTTATGAGATTTGTAAACAAACAACCTGTATAGAGGGTGGAAGTTAAAATTTTAGCCCAACTATCAGTTTATTTTAAATAATAGCCAACGGTAATATGAAATCTCAATAATACCCTTTTCCTTCATATTCATCTCTGATACCTCCAAACCTTTCTTCCTCAATCTCTGCTCTCCGAAGCTATCCTTCGATGACCACGCCTTCGCCGACGAAACCAATCTCTGATCCTCTTCTCAGAGCTCTGAATCCGAGTTCAAACCCTAGCTAATCGCTCGCGATCAAGATAGGGCTCGAAAAACGCGATCAAGACCTTCGTCTGTCGCCGCCGCTTCTCCACCATCCGCCGGCCACCCAAGCCCGGCGTCTTCTCCGGCGAGCGCCTGATCTCCGTCACCCAAAAAGACCAGGTAACCTTCAAGCCCCCCAATCTTTTATCGTCGATTCCAAAAAAAATGCTTCTTTTTGTTTTCCCTTGATTAGGGATTTTGATGTTGATCGGCTCGAATTTTTTTTTTACATATATTCACAGGCCTGCGAAGCGATCAATGTCGATCTGTACGCCGAGATTTCGTGCACTGTGTGCTTCGGCGCAGAGAACGATTACCTGATGCTGCTCTGCGATCTCTGCGATTCGGCTTCTCACTCGTACTGCGAACGGGACTTCGGAGAACCCGAGCCGTGGACCCGAGGGCTGTCTCTTCTCAAGGCCAAGAGGAATCCGCCGAAGGAGACGCCGCGTCGCTCGAGGGGCGGCGCGAGAACGCTGAGGCGGTCTCGGAATTTTGAGATCTGAATGCCTCGCTGGTTCGTTTTTCTAGTGATTATTTTGTTCCTTCCCGCAGAAAACAAGTGATTTCTAATTAATTTTGGTTAGTTTGCTCTATCCAGAGGTTTAAATGTGTTTCTAGGGTTTTTGAATTGATCGTAATAACGCTTTGGTTTGCTTTGTTTGTTTGTATATTTAGAGATTAATCTGCTAATAATCGTAGACAAAAGAATTATTGGTATTTAATTTCCAGAAACTTGGCCGTGCAAACTGTACTTGATGATCAAGTTCTTATATTAATTTCCGACTCACATAGGCATTTGTGATCACAGTTTTATTATATTAAATTGATCCTTTCTTGTTCGACCTTTGATAAAAGTGCTGATTTGAGTCTCTGTGTTGTTGTTTTGTAGATAGGATGAGATTGACAAAGGGTTGTAAAGTGGAAGTTCTGTGCAAGAAAGACTTGTCGTTTGGGGCATGGCGTTGTGGGGTATAGGGACACGATTCACTGCCACGATCACGATGAAGATGACGTGGATCCGATGGTGGTCCAGTCGAACGGAGATCTTGGTTAATATGATTTACTGTCGGATTTATTGTCCTCGATTGTTCACGGAATTAATTAGTAAATCGTATTTACTGTCCTAAATAAATACGATTAACTGTTATATCGCAATGTTGTGTATATCGTTCTAAATAAAATCGGATTTACTGTTATATTTACCGTAAAAACGAGTGATTTACTCAATGGTTAATATGATTTACTGTCGGATTTACTGTCCTCGATTGTTCACGGAATTAATTAGTAAATCGTATGTTAGATTAACTAGTCTTCATCTTTGATATTTTTCTTGTTAAATTAACAAAAAAATGTTATGGTTAATCGTACTTACTATTGTTCTTGTTACGGTAAATAAGATTTACTATTGTGTTTGATACTATAAATAAGATTGACTATTGTTCTTGTTACGGTAAATAAAATTTACTATTGTTCATGTTACGGTAAATAAGATTTATTTTTGTTCATGTTACGGTAAATAAGATTTACTTTTGTTCTTGTTACAGTAAATAAGATTTACTTTTGGTCTTATTACGGTAAATAAAATTTACTATTGTTCATGTTACGGTAAATAAGATTTACTTTTGTTCATGTTACGGTAAATAAGATTTACTTTTGTTCTTGTTACAGTAAATAAGATTTACTTTTGTTCTTGTTACGGTAAATAAGATTTAGTTTTGTTCTTGTTACGGTAAATAAGATTTACTGTAGTTTTTGTTATTGTTAATTACATTTACTAATTTTATTGTTATGGACGATATTATTTACTATGATAGTTAATAATATTAACCTAAGGGTAGTATTGGAATATTGAAATGTTGTCATGATAAATTGGCTATTTTCCTAAATATGTTAATAGTTGGGCTATAATTTTAAAGTAGGGGTGTTGTTTTGGCTAGTTGTTTAGCCGCCCCTTTTTTTATATGAATTTAACTTATTTATTTTATCATATTTTTATTTTTCATCGCGACACTCCTACTTTTTACTTGTCGAAATTCCAATGACAACATATAAATGATGTTTTTTCAATGGGAAATTACATTCGGGCAAGTGTCTTTTCAAGTCAAGCTATAGTCATAAATCCTCTATCTAGAATCATTTTTAGATTTACAAATAATAATAAACAATGAAAAAGTTGCATGTGACCTATATTTTTCAAGCCGTTAACTGGGGTGCATTTGTCCCCCAAACAATTGGATTAATATCGAAGAATATGTAAATATTTTATGTTATGATTCATTACCGGACTGAGATTGTTGTTTTTGTCATTGATTTTCTGGCATTCTTACTTGAACTATTGTTTTGGTAAAAGAAAAAAAAACAGTGAAACACAAATTTCCTATTTGTAACCGAGTATTATGTCAGTATTTCAGACTTTAACCTATGGTATTTTTATTTATTAACATCAATGAAAATTAATAATAAAAAGTTGACTTTGTTTGTTACAAACAAATTAATAATCTCGACCAAACCACGTCCTAAGTCTTTAGATTTTATGTATATATTTTATGTTATGATTCATTACCGGACTGAGATTGTTTTTGTCATTGATTTTCTGGCATTCTTACTTGAACTATCGTTTTGGTAAAAGAAAAAAAAAAAAAGTGAAACACAAATTTCCTATTTGTAACCGAGTATTATGTCAGTATTTAAGACTTTAACCTATGGTATTTTTATTTATTAACATCAATGAAAATTAATAATAAAAAGTTGACTTTGTTTGTTACAAACAAATTAATAATCTCGACCAAACCACGTCCTAAGTCTTTAGATTTTCATTAGTTCTCATTTTGACTATAAGTAAATACATACTAACCACTACATTAAAACGAGTAAAAAAACATTCCAGAATAACATATTTTAGTATTTTTATTGAAATTTTAAATTAACAATAATATGAGACAGACACTGCTATTACAACCTCACCCAAATCCAAGATTCAATGTGAGCAAAATAATGATAATTAAAAAGAGTAGCATTGAGCTCTATTATTCTGTAAAAATTATTCTCCACTTAGAAGATCAAATTGTTTTTATAACATAATTTTTTCAATAGCCAGTAGATTTCATAGTGATTGTAAATTATGATGTAATTTGAATAATCGAATAAGTTAAACCGCACTCTTAATGATTTAGTTTGAGTGGCAAGACCTACTAACTTATGTTTCATAATAGAAAGTTTTTTTCTTTCTATTATCGATCAAGAAGGGTTTTATTCACTTTTATGACAATTATCATAGAAAAACAATTATTTCATCGCATATTCGTCACTAAATATCATTTAATATAGTTTTTCGACTTATATTGGATAACGGGAAAAATTCTACCAAATGGTCATAGTTTAGGAATAGTTCCTATTTATTTTTTATTTTTTATTTTCTCAAATGTCCAATGCATTTGGTATATTATATAATATAAGAGTGAACATGTATATTTTTTTTAATACAACGCAACGCAATAATGTTAAATTTAGTAAGGTGTGGAGATGAAAAAACACAATAGACCTCGACAAAAAAAATAAAAAATAAAATAAATAAAAAAAAATAAAAAAAAAATTCTACCCTACATTTCTTGTCCTTTCCCTTCCAAGGATCAATTGTATTTTCTCATAACGACACCATTTTAAGCTCTATAACACCAAAAACTTGTGAAATGGAAATATATAAAGACAGCATATTTAGATTCTACTCGACTTGAATGTGCTTTTTTTTTTTATATAAGCTTTATTCTTTTTCCTTCCAACTTTGGCAAAGCAAAGCTTTTCCCATCAAATCAAAGATTCACCAAATGGGTTACAAAGAAACCAAAGTGGGTCATCACATGCTTTGATGGTATGGGTTGATAGAGAATTGTTATTATGATTGTTATTATCGTTAATGACATGCCGTGAGATTACTTTGAATATTAAAAAAAACGTAATACATAGGCGTAATACAATGATGATGAGCTATGAAACCCTTTTTAGTCATTCAATTCAACTTGCAAACGTCTATAAACTTCTGAACTGCATTCTTGTACTGGGTTCCCTGAAAAAACAGCCCACCACCACGTTATACACAACACCCCATTATATCATATCTATACATATATGCAATATATATGTATATATATATATATATATATATATATTCATATGATATGATGACATGCATAATCAAAGCTGGCTCACCAGTCACCAACACTATCTATCAATTCCACCCATGCATGTGTCATATTTGTCAAAAGCTATATCTAGTTAAAAAGTGATTTTTATTTTATTTTTTTATCACACAGGAGAAATAAGTCAAATCACAAATTTAAATTTTTGAGTACGGGAAAAGGATGTCTTTTTTTCTTTTTCTTTCTTTCTTTTTTTTGCCACAGCAAAAGCAAATTCTGAGTTTTTTTGTCTAATGTTTGGTGTCTATTCCACAATAAAAGGCTTGGCGTCCAAGTTTGGTGTCTATTTTATTTTTATTAGTGGGCCAGCTTGAGCACTAAAAGAAAATCAGTTTGAATGATCCGAAAGTTTTACCTCTTAATAAACCTATTTCACAATTTCATTCGACATAACTAGCAGATTTTTTTATTTTTATTTTTTATTAATCAGTTGAATTTGCAACATGAAAATTGGAGATAATCAGAGACCTAAGTCAACTTGTCTATTTCTATACCCAGACAATGCTTGTGTCACTCTAGTTAGTTTGTTACAAACTAGACAAGAAATGAATGCATGTATAACTTTTTGGAAGAGAAAAAAAGGGCTCGATTATTCAATAATTAAATACCAATATTATTATTAATTAAGATTACCTCCCAGTAAAGTTGATTGCAGTTCGTACACTGCCAAAACTCGAGATTTTTCTTAAACAAACAGCTCGGAATTCGTTGGAAACCTTTTGCCGCTTCGATGGCTTCTTCGATTGTGAGAGGCCTCTGAACAAATCTACCGTTGCATTTAGTGCACCTCGACATTAGTTGGTCCTCGCTGATCTTCAACTCGAAAGCTTCTATGACCTGGAAAAGAAACAACATTCACGATTTCAGCTATTGAATGAAAAAAAAAAAAAAAAAAATTCGAGTCGTGCCACCATAGAAGAGAGAATCACATACACACACCTCAAGTAGTTGTTCGTTTTTAAGAAGGCTTTTCACTCTGTATATTTGATTCTTGATCGCGTATTGGTAACCGAGAAGCTTGGCGTCTCGGGTCAAGAGTACTCGATTCTCTCGGTAGGCTTGATTGATTAATTCTCTGTGTGAAAAAAGAAAGATTAAGCACCTAGCATAGCCGTGATATCGACCTATGATATTATTAGATATTTTGATGTAATCTCCTAATAAGATTATTTTTAGGAACTAGATAATAGGAGGGGTTAGAAGTTGTTTAGTTAAAAATACGAGGGATTAGCATAGAAATGGGTATGGAAATCGTATGAGGAATTGGAGTGAGGATGAAATTGCAGAATAAAACCTCTCAAAAGCCCGATATATATATATATATATATATATATATATATATATATATATAGATATATTGAATTTCCTTTCGATTATATTGCAATTAATACAATGACAAAAAATACCAGTTCGTATTAAATTGGTATCAAACCTGGGATCGGGCGTTTTCGAATATGGAATCGCAGCATCAATACCAACACACCTTAGATGTTTCGCCAACCCTTCAACCTGATTAAGTTTAGCACTAGCCACGTGAGCTAAAAATCCCACGCAGTATCTATCGTAGTGCAAAAATCAATAAATTAAATAAAATTCAAACACCAAGAAAACATTACCATCACATCGCAGAGAAACATTGGGCATCCATTTCCACCGTTCGAAGAATCCCACGGCGGAGGGATTTTCCAGTCCTCGGAAAAAGTCTCAAACTCGTTTTCTTTGCGCGTCAAACCAGCCAAAGATTGTCTCTTTCCTCTCCTCTTCGAAACCTTTGGCTTTTTGTCGGATTCTTCCAGCAAAAGTTTTTCGCCGAATTCTCGCACGAGCTTCGAAAGGGATTCGTCCATCGGAAAAGCACAACCTTGTTCCGAGGCTCTCCTTTGAGAAATATCGGAACGAGCCGTTTCTCCATTCGTATCCAAACCTTCACGTAAGTTCATACTTAGAGCTTTGTCACACATATCGTCCATTTCAACGACCTCTCTCGGCCCTATATCTGAATCCCCTGCAGAGATGAACCAGTAATGCTATGGCTACGCGAAACACGATGAAAAAAAGTGGTTTTGATTTCAGCATAGAACACACCGACATACATTCTTTGATGACTTTGGCTCGGAAAACATCAAATATCTCAAGCAAGCAATGTGCGTCCATGGCAGCATATGCCAATTGAGCCTCGGAAAGAGGACGATGTGACCAATCACTACATTGAAGTTCCTAATCGAATATTAACATCATTAAAAAAAACCAACATTATAACCCAATGTACTAAGAAGATCATGAAATGTCACCAAAACAACAAACTAATTCATTGCAATAAAAACTGAATTCTTGCCAAATAATGTCACATTCCACCACAGAGCATAGTGCTCTTATAAATCATGTATGCTTTGAATTGAGTAATACAGGAAAAGGGAAAAGAAAAAGAAAAATAAAAAAAGGTCAAACCTTTGAAAGAGAAATGCCTAACACTTCTTTGCATATAGTTGCCAAACTTTTGATGTTCTTAGACGTTCTCTTTCCATATTGATTGTGCTGTACGTAGTTGTATATGTTCGCGATATCCATATACGGCTCAACCTGTACAAAATTCAAAAGTCTAATTCAAATTTCAGAGATGAAATGCAAGTTAGTCTCTGAAGGTCAGCGCTAACCCTATCGAAGCCATTGTCGCAGCCATGGCAGCTAAACGTTGAAGACAGGTAAATCAAATCCTGCTTGAATCGAAACCCTAGCTTGAGGATATCAGGAGAGACGAGAGCGTCTCTTAGCGAATCCGAGATTGACTCGAGAGGGATCGAGAGAAGGTCGAGCAAGAAGACGACTGAGTCGCTTGACTCGTCCGAGTCAGCGCATGCGATTTGGAGGAGAGAGACGGTGGGGAATGGGGCGGGATTCTGGCGGTCGGAGCGAGTCGTCGGCTTCCACTCGGCGTCGAGAGAGACGATTGAGGAGCGAGTTAGGGTGCGAGTCAGGTGAGTGAACTCGGGCGAGTCGGTGGATGAGACTAGGTGGACCTTGAAGGGCTTTTGGGTTTGTTTGGAATCCATTTGATAAGCAAGCTTGAACGGCCTGCGATGATCATTTTAGTTCGATTGAACGAAAGCCCTCTCTTTTTTTCCTTCTTTTTTTTTTTAATGATTATGAATAAATTGCTTTTCGCGGTAACTCGAATCATTCTTTATCGTTTTGGGGGAACGGAGTGTTTTGCCATATGAGCTAGTCACTTTATAATTTGTTATCATTCTTATCCGTTCAAACAAAAAAATAAAAATAAAAATTAGTCCGGACACATGTTGTTAGTAAACTAACAAAGTGCTTAAGGCTTGTTACTTTCCTAATAATGCGTTTCGGACGGCGCTGTAAGGGTCGAGTCTCTCACACATTGGACAAAGCCTTCTTTGGGAAAGAGAAATCATTGTAACGAGGTTGAGGTTGAGGTTGAGGTGGAGAATTGGCAGTAGTGAAGAGGTGGAGATCGACTGATAAATGGATTCCACGTCCACATTCATTCACGCTGATTGACCCACCACATATCCCTCGAGGTATGAGAGTTTGTGAGCTCAAGACTAACAATGGAATGTTGGATGAAAGCTTAGTTCGGACCATGTTTGTAGAGATTAACGTTGAAGCTATCCTTGTAATCTCATGCTCGGGGCCGGATGTTTAGTGATGTTTTGATATGGCATTTTACCAAGGATGGAGAGTTCATGGTGCGTAGTAGATATCGTATTACTATGAACTTGAACCACCTTTCGGGGTCCTCTTCTTCAGATGAAGCGGCGAGATGACGGTTGAAGATATGAAAACTTGATGTTCCACAAAAAGTCAAGCTCCTCTTGTGGTGGGTCCAGTCTGTAAAGGTTGGTTGCCTACTCGAGCCATCCTAGCATGTCAGGGGGTCGGGACAGAGCTGTGGTGCCCAATTTGTTCCAACCATGTCGAGACGATTAGCCATACCTTTTGGGGATGTGCCTTTGCACGTCCTGTTTGGAAGTCAGCGGGATTTAGCACTCTTATGGCTAAATTCGTATCAACCTCCGAGGCTCGCAACAAGGCTAAAAGGATGCAGCTCTTGCGTTGGTCTCCTCCACCGGTTGGCGTTATGGCTATCGATGTGGAGGTTGCAGTGGACGACCATCGCCATAACTTTGCCACAGGCCATGTGCAATAAGACATGATGATAGCGTGGGGAGCTGGAAGAGACAGTGGAGATTATGAGAGGTGTGCGGTGGGCAATATATGCAAATTTGAAGAAAGCTTGGGTCCGCTCCGTCTGCTTTGTCGTGATCAATCTCCTATAAAGTCGGAGTGCACCAATAACCGATCTTGGAACAATTGTAGAAGACATCCTTGCATTGATGAATTTCTTTGAAATTTTGGTTTTCTTTCATATTTCCAGAGCTTGTAATGATGTTGCACACTATTTGGAAAAATCGGTTATTATTTCGAAGTTTTCTTCTGTATAGTCGGAGCATGTTCCGGTATGCACAGAAGAGGTTTTGGTCGCTGGTTGAATAAAATTTTGAGAACTGGGCTTCTAAAAAAATGTCACTGTTATCATTTTTTTTTTCTTTTTACTTTTGAATGCCCTTCGTTTTTTTTTTTTTTAAATAATCTAGAGCCTTGTTAAATAATTTATTATAAGTAAAATGTATTATATAAATATTGTTTTTAAAGTGAAACACTTTTAATTTTAAGATAGTATTTTTAATTTTTTTTTAAAATAGTGTTTTTTCAAACTTTAAATAGTTGTTATTTAAAAAAAAAAAAAAATATAAACATTAATCAAAGTTAAATGGAGATGAAACACTAAATAAATTTTTTTAGATATAGAAAAGAATTGTCTATAATTTTTTTTTAATTTTGTGAATGAAATTTTGCTGTCGTTGGGGTTTGAACTTTAAACCTATCGACCTCTATTTTGGAACTAATGTGAAAATTATTAATAGACTAAACTAGATATTACAATTGCTTACAACTTGAAAAGTATTATTTTTTATTTCTACTTGGGCTATCTAAAGTAAACCATATTATTATAAAATATAGGCCCAATGGAAACCCAATAGCAGCACAACTTTGGCGCCAAATCTCCATTTCCCGCGGGATGTATAGAATTCGCGCGCGCATGACAACACAAGGCACAATCAAGCCGCGCCAAAACTTAAAGGGCAAAATGGTAAATATAAAAATATTAATAAAATGAAATAACTATAAAAACAAAGCCCATTTTGCCTCTACAGTGACACTTGGTCTCCCTCTCTCTCTCTCTCTCCCTGAATCTCTGCAATGGCTTCGCATAGAGGAACGAGGAGAGTGGCTCCGTGGCGAAGACGATCCGTTGCTCCGAAGCCGATCGAAATCTCCGATTCAGGTTCCGACTCGGAATACGACGACCTCTGCTGCGAAAAATGCGGCTCCGGAGACTCTCCGGCGGATCTTATGCTGTGCGATAAGTGCGATCGGGGTTTCCATTTGTTCTGTCTGAGGCCGATCCTCGTCGCCGTCCCTAAATCTTCGTGGTTCTGTAAATCTTGCTCAAAGTCAACCCACACCAATAAGCTCAAATGTACGTCTCTCTATCTCTCTCGCTCTTAAACAACCACATTTCGGTCTGTGGAATGAATGCGTTTTTTTTTCCTCTTCAGATGAATGATTGATCTCATGCAGTGATTTTTTTATTTTTTATAAATGCATTGCTGTTTGTGACTGATTGTTCAAAATGGCACAGCGTTTCCTCTCATCCAAACTAAGATTGTGGATTTCTTTCGGATTCAACGATACCCTGATTCGACCTTCAAACAAATCCAAGGTAATAGAAAAAAAGGGGGATTTGTATTGATTGTTTAGGGTTTTTGTATAGCTGTAAGCGTGTGCCCTAAAATGCGTTTCTGTGTGTGTTTAGAAAATAATCGAAAGAAAAGAAAGCGAGCTAGTAGCTTGGTGATGTCGAAAAAGAGTAGAAGGTTATTAGCGTTCAGCCCGATCGAAGATGAGACGAGGAGATTGGAACAAATGGCTTCCCTTGCAACGGCATTGACTGCCACGGCTGCCGAGTTCAGCAATGAGCTCACTTACAGGCCAAACATGGCTCCAAAGTCTGCGAATTCGCCGGCTCTCGAACGTGAAGGAATGCAGGTATATATAATTATTCAAAATTTAAATAAT
The DNA here is from genome assembly GCF_054948205.1 of Urtica dioica subsp. dioica. Lineage (NCBI taxonomy): Eukaryota > Viridiplantae > Streptophyta > Magnoliopsida > Rosales > Urticaceae > Urtica > Urtica dioica. The sequence continues at coordinate 22,091,897 of NC_142767.1, forward strand.
TTAGTTTTAGGATTTAGTGTTCTAAGGACGCCATGAATTTTAGTTATTTGTATGGGTGTCCGAATTTAGGGACTAGAAAATGTAGATTGATTGCCTCTTTAGTGATAGAAGATTCTGATAAGGTTTTAGGGGCTGGGTAATTGTGATAAAATAGGATATGTAGAAGTTCTAACTAGTCTTTATTGTGGAGAATTTTAAGAGGAAGGCACTTATCATTTGCCAAAGGGTCTCTCGAATTACTCGGAGTTCCCGAAGAATCCTAGTAAAGAATTTTGATTACCAAAATCTCGACAGAACCTTCAAATTTCTAGATTTGGTGGATGTCTCTCACGTTTGAGTTATTTGCGGATTTTTGTTGCGTGGATTTGTGATCAAAGTCAAACTAGTCGTTGACCCGACTTGTCTCGTTTTCAGGTTCTTACGAAAGAAGACACGGAGACCTTAAATTTGTGCAAGACGATGATGGAAAGAGGGGAATGGCCACCGCTGATGGTCGTTTTCGACCCTAAAGAGGGGTGAGTATATAAGCTTTTGAATTTTTTTCTTTCTTTCATTTTTTATTGCTACATTTTCACCGACTTTGATTTTGTTGTTGCTCGAAACAGTTTCACTGTAGAAGCGGACAAGTGCATAAAAGACCTGACGATAATCACCGAGTACGTTGGAGATGTTGACTTTTTGAAGAACCGCGAACACGACGACGGAGACAGCATGATGACATTGCTCTGCGCTTCCGATCCTTCACGGAGCCTCGTTGTTTGTCCAGATAAGCGCAGCAACATTGCTCGCTTCATTAACGGCATCAACAATCACACCACGTAAGCTCGTCTTCTCACATTCCAAATTTTTTTAGCCGATTTTCTGGACTCGTATCGACAAACGTTGAGATTTAGATCAAACTATCCCGTGCCCGTATGATCAGGCCCGGTCATTCCCTTAGCCAATTTAGGCAATTGCCTAAGGCCTCTCCTATTTAAAGAAAAATAAAGGCCTCATAAATTGTAGTTTTTTTGCCCAATAAACTTAAAGACTTAAATATTGGCCTCATAAATTGTTTTGTTTTAGTCTTTAAGATTATTATTGTTTGTTTTTTTTTTTTTTGTTTTTTTTTGTGTTCGTGTGCTTGTGTTTATTATTATTATAAGTTTTTTCTTTTGTATAAAAAAGGCCTCATTTTCAATTTTTGCCTAAGGCCACAATAGTTATTAGGCCGCCCCTGCGTATGATATATAACTGCTAAAATCCATAGAACGGTCTTTCTTTTTTTATAAAGGAAACATGTCTTGTATTGTCTATATGAAGCTCCTTCAATGCCTGTTTGTGTAAAGCATGTCTTCTTTTATAAACTTCTTTGTGCCTGTTTGTGTAAAACCTATTGGTACCCAAACAAGTATAATATATAAAAAAAAAGTGTAATGTTGTTTTGTTGATAAAGTTGAAGGGTGTTATATCTTCACTGTTAAGAATATTCTATGTGGAAGTCTGAGGTTTATTCCTTGTTATTGGTGCTAAAATGCTGAATGCAATTTGGTTGTTGGTTATAAAATGTAAAAAGGAAATATTCAAAAAAGAAAAGAAAAAAAGCCCCTTTGAATATTTTTCGTTCTCCAATAGAAATTGACATTGTGTATCCTCTGATGCCATTTGCAGGGAGGGGAAAAAGAAGCAAAACCTCAAATGTGTGAGATTTAATGTCGACGGAGAGTGTCGAGTTTTGCTGATTGCCAATAGAGACATATCAAAGGGAGAGAGGCTATACTATGATTACAATGGGTATGAACATGAGTACCCAACTCAGCATTTTGTCTAACCTCTTAGTTTTTTTTTTTTTTTTTTTTTCTGAATTAGTCACCCACACATAAGTTATAGCTTGGAATTGGGCACAACTAGAACCAGGCCAATTATACATATGATTTTGTTGAGAAGAGAAAGGAGATGAATATCAGGTCAGAGGAAATGAAAATATATAGAATAGGAATGTGCCTATTTTTGTAATCCATTCCATATTTATGGAAACAGAATGGGCTCAGGCCCATTACTTTTAAACAGCCCAAGAGGTCAATATAGCCCAATTCTTTATTCAACTATTGGCCCAAGTGCTTATATTACTTGCTCTGTTACGTCCTTCAACTTCATGGTACAATTTAGGAAAAGAAAACATTACTTGAAATATAATTGTGATGTCTCTTGAGGATATTTCATCCATGCCTACCCGGTTTTTGTGTATCAAAATTTTCATATCTTAGACTATCAATGTTAACCCAAACCCCAAAAGCATATCTGTGCTAACCAATGAGCACCACAAGCACATCTATATAATCATTTGGACAATAATTAGGTTAATAATTAGCTGCTTAGTGGTCATAATTTGTTTTCTAGCTTGTGTAGGGTAATGCTTTTCTCTTTCTTTTTCAATTTTTAAATCATGCCAAACCGCTTTGATTGATTTAAACTTGTGTGGGTCCTTTGCCATGAGGCAAGCCTTACTTCATAAAAAAAGAATCAAAAATAAAAACAAACACTAAGTATTGTTGGATTAGATTGATTTGCATTTGCTGACATAATATCTAATAATAATGACCCTATTACAGAATTATGAAGTTTCATAAAGTTAAAACACTTTGGCTTTAAGCCAGAAGATAATAATATCTGTTATTGATATATAAGAATTAGCAAGAAACAAACACAAAGTAGCGTTGGAAGAGAAGAGACTAGAGTGTGATGTCCATTTGCTGACATATTTATATCTAGTAACAAGGTTATATACTAGAATAGAGAATAGTGCATTCTCATGTAAATATATAAAATATAAAAAATTAAATGTAAGAAAAATGAGAAAACAGGATCTCTACAACCACAAAATAAGCAACTAACTTCAGAAAATAAAGATGACATATTTGACATATATCCCCAAAACCAGACCTAAAAATATATATTTTTACGTAATAAAAAAATGACACAATCCAAACGGTGTGAAAAGGGCTTGTGTGGAATCATAGAATCCACATACATTTGCACAAAGGATGAAAAAAAAAATGTATATATTGGATGACAGTGGAGAAGAAATTCATGAGGGCAGGTCTGAATCTGATACCTTAGTTGTACAAAATTTTATCTATATTTTTTTTTGCAGCAAAAGAAAGGACTGTCAGTGCATAACCAACACTTTCCCTCACAAGCTTATGATTATCGGGCAGGTTTAGGACCACTCTAGGATTTCAAGCCTTCAGAAACATTTTTTTATTTTTTATTTTCCAAATTTATAAATTTACAAAAATAAAATAAATTTACAGGGTGGTCCAAAATTAGGGGATACCATAACCCACAGTAGGTGACAAAAGCAATCAAACTGAGTTAGTGAGTGAGTGAGTGAGAAGCTACAATCAGATTTGTATTAAAGTCTAAGGGCTTGTAACTACACATATTTGTTTTGTTGCTCAAAAGTGTGACTGCCATAAGATTTTTGCTCTGATGCTCTTAAAACCCCACAACAACACAATAGTGGTCCTATTTTTTATTTTATTTTATTTTTGTATTTTTAGATGTGTTAAAACTGAAATATAGTTGTACTTCTCTTTGGGTTCTACAATGTTTCTACTGATCAGTGAAGTTAAAATGCATAAATGTATATATGACATCACATCTATCTTAGCAATGAGATTTTGGCATCAGAACTCCCAAAAATTGGTGGTGGTGATTGAGGTGTGAATAACACAGATTAATGATTATTAAAGTGCACAATCTTGTAATTACAAAATAATGGTATGTAACTAAGAGAGCGATTACTACACGTGTAACATAAATTAAATAATAATAAAAATATGTTTGAACCTAAGTTTATTAGGAACCATTTAACGTGTGAAAAATATGATTACACATGTATTGTACTAGTACTGCTAGCCCTGGGCCAAAAATGATGCAATAATTGTGAGAAAAAAAGACCTAATTGGTTGATGTGTACTTCAGATCTGTTTTCTCTCCATTTCATCAAAGAAAAAAAAAATTGCAATATAAATTCAAGGTGAAATTATACAAGATACATACGACCCCATTTGGACACAATTATTGAAAACTAGACTCTTTATTGATTGGTTCTTTTTTCTTTTTCATTTTCTTTTTTAAGCCCCTACGAAGTATTTATAAAACTAATTGATAAATAAAAGCTAAATTGACTATTGTTATTAGTTTTGCATTTGCATAGTCCAACACCAGTCCATGTCACTGATTTGTATGTTTTGCCGGTTTCTTTTGCATTTGCTTAACTATTTAGTACAACCAATTGTCCCCCTAAACCTATAATTTTTTACTGCTCTTTTACCTTAACCTAAAAAAACTATAAATAAAGACGAAGTTTCAAAAATATAGCAACTCGGCAAATAGAAAGAAAATAAATAAATACATAAATAAACATATGCATCTATATTATGTAGGTACACCGCATATCAAGAGAAGGAATAATTATTCCTACTATATGGAGTGGAAACAAAAATTAAAATAATAGATAGATATAGAGAGGGAATATGTACTTGTTTGTACTAATGTAAGACCTGCCATCCATTTTAATTTTTTTTAATAATTCAATTTTACATCATACAACATATTATCTTCAAACGATAATATTATGTTTATTAGTGATTAAACTTTCGCTCTCTCGTAGAGGTAACCTCACAGACTGGAGGTTTTGTCACTTAAGCTAAGTTTTTAGGACCATCCGTTTTAATTTTACTATTAAAAAAAACGAATAATGTTTTAAAATTAGAAAACTACCTATTTTATTACATTTTATATGTGAATATTAACTCTTTAGTCTTTACACGATTATTCACCTTAAACATACTCGAACTTTAAATGATAAAGTCTGATTTGAATATAACATAATTAATCACTCGCGAATATAATAAATTGATTGCCAGATCATAATAGTAATAGAAATAACATGCAGATTAAAATAGTTTCATGAAATTGTCCTACATGATTTTTTTTTTTTTTTTTTTTTTTTAAACCAGGAGGCAGTATATGGATTCAATAAATTTCTCATACTAAATAGAGAAAAAAATAGAGGGACATGACTGAATGAATATATATTATATATATGTATATAATGTACGTACCTAAGTTAAGATATAAATTACATACTTAAAGTCAGCATGTGAGCACATTGTACACATTTAAACACATATACAAATGTAGACCTTAAAACTCAACGTACTTGCGCAAAAACTTTAGCATAAACTCTCAGACTCTAGATTTGATCTTATACGGATATTATTGTCACCAAATAGTACATGGTATTTACAGAATACTCTCAAGAAGATAACATTTTACTGCACTTAATACCATTAGAATTGCTAGGAAATAAATCCCCATCAACTTGATCTTATTTCACTGTTTTCAAACAAAACAAAAAACTACATACATTACATATATATATATATATATATATATATATATATATATATATATATATATATATATATCCATGTATTTATATGTCCCACCAGCAGCGTATTTGCTGGGGAAAATGGTGTTATTATTTATATTAAATTATATTATATTGTATACCACCTCATATCCTACAAAATCTTTTCGTCTTTTATTATTTCTCTCTTTTCCTTTCTTAGACTTCACATTCATTCACCCACAAACATATAATAAATAATAAAATATGCGATTTTCCGTGGTACGTCCATTCGCTTTGAATTGGTGAGAGAGCATCATTAAAAAAAAAAAAAAAAAAAATTGAATGTGTCGAAGAACGTATTACAGCGTTGCTCAGCTGTATATATACATGTCGATTTCGAACTTATCTTAAATTAGTAGTTCGTTCCTTTAGTGTGTTGAAAATTGAAATCATGAATTTATTATTCCATGCCAATGTAAAAAAAAATAAAAAATGCATGGTGATGGTAATTATAGTGACGGAGCCGTAATTTGGGGTTAGAGAAAAAAAATTAATAAAGAAAAAGACTACTAAATCTTACAAAGATCATAGATGAAAAAGAATAGTCAGAGGACATTTACGAAAAAAAAAATCATATAATTCATGCTAAAAATATAAAAATTTATGAAATATAAAAATTTATGAAATAAAAAAAAGAAGTTTTAATTTTCAAAAGTACCTATAACTTACTAACGAAAAAAGGATATATGATTTTTTTTAACAAGTTAATATCATGATCTGTGAGATTGAGACTCATGAGAGGAATGATAAACTAGAGCAATATAAAATCTTATAAAATCATAGCTAGAAAGTGGATATATAGATATATACAAATTAAATGTCACATATGATATGCATCATCACAATTAGTCCAATGCTGGTCCAATATCTATGGTTGGTCTATCGGTCGAATATCTTAGTCATAATATTGATAGTTTCTTTGGCTTCTTTTTCTTATTCTCTTCTATCTTTACTCATATTGTGAGCCGAATTAATTAATTTAGAGGCCTTCTTGAGGATATCCATATCGTCACTACATAGCTTCATTTTTACTTCAATAAATTCTAGCGTATTATACGCACTAAAATCTGGGATAAGTGTTGACACAATCCATGTCTTCTTATGTACAAAATAGTCAACTGATTTATATGAAGATTGCCGACTTTATTCAGATTAAATATGATTATTTGTGTGTATACCTCAAAAAGAACAATTTAATTTATTTGTGTGTATGATGTGTATATATTTATTATACTCCATTGTCACTAGGTAAGGATAAAAGCCAGCTATAATCTCTCCTACTTTTTTTTTTTTTTTTTTTTTTTTTTAATCGCAAATGCATGTTCATTAAAAAGAAAAAGTAGGTAAATAATTTGATAGATTCCAATCATTAAAAAATAAAAATGAAAGAAGGTTTTTTGTCTTATTAGTGAACTATAATATTTGTAAGAAATTAATTAATGGAGGATAGGCAAGAATCAAATGAAACGAATCATTAAAGATTACATATATGTAATATGATATTGTGTTGGATTTTCCTATATAAATATGGATACATTTACCAATTAATAATATTTCCCCCCTCCTACATATGTAGACCATATAAATTATAATGTTATAAAATCCAGAATGGAATTTTCCTGCTAGCACCCATTTAATACATATACGACGTATTTATTTCATAAACAATACTATACTTTTCTTCAATATTGTATTTTTTTAAAAAGTGTAAATTGTACCCACGAAACATTATTACGAACCGCGTGTAATTAAAATTTAGAAACCATGCACGATCACTTTTATCAAACACATAATTTCTAATCATGCAATGTATCCTAACACCAACACGTTGAAAAAGAACAAAAATAATTAATAGCATCTAGCTATTCTTTTTCTTGAGTTCACCAATTGTCGGCTGACAGCAAATATTCAAATAAACAAGGGATAACATATAATCATAAGTGAATAGTAAAAAAAAAAAACTTATTGCGAAATATATTTTGAGCGATTTCTATATTATTTTTTGTCGGCGTTGTCCATATATATTAAAAATTACGTATTATACGCATGTGTCTCTCTCTACAACCACAAAGCGTGACTTTATAGCTCATTCTTTGAGATTTATTAAATATTTGTTTTGGGTAAAGGGATATATGTTATATTATCTCTTTGCCAGTTATCTACTTCAACATTTTATCCAATTCTCTCCACTATATATTTCTATAACTATTATTACTCTCCGCGAGAGAGAAAACGTAGGATATAGAGACAAAAGTAACAAAAAATGACGTGGACCCGAGAATTTAGAAGGTGTTATTGAAATCATACAATTATAAAATAAATGTTTTTTTCCTCTCTTTTTATTGGGGAAATCATAGAGGGATGATTGAATTATATGTTAATTGTTTAAGTCAACCGTTAAGAGAATTTGGTGATGTGTTTTTCACAACAAGAGAGAGAGAGAGAGAGAGAGAGAGAGAGAGAGAGAGAGAGAGAGAGAGAGAGAGAGAGAGAATTCTACCATACAAAACCATGGGACTTATAAACTTATATGATATGGAAAAGAATCTTTGGTGGACGTGGGGACTATTCCATATAATGATTTGTTGCTTAAAAAGCAGGCATAGTATACCCTATACATAAATACAATTCATTGAAGAAAATGAAAATACACCCACATACAAATAATGTCTTTTGGATACACAGCTCATATACGGATAAAGTGGTATTTATTATTTTGTGTATTTTTATTTCACAATGGCGGCAATGGTGGCATATATTGGTGAGAATATTGTTCTACGGAAAAAAGCAAAAATACACCGTATACATATAATGAGGTATATATTTGAAAGTATTATTTTGGCTTGTGAGTTGTGTTGTTGGGCTAACCAATAACACTTGTTACTTTGATGGTTGCAAAAATACAACTTTTTTCTTGCCCCACGTAGAGTATACAAAGCCTTAAATGAATTTTGTGTATTATGTGCCACATGCATGGCGTTCATGTGCTTGGTCCCATTTGTGCTATATTATATTATATTATATTATATATGATGAGTATGAAAAGCATTATCCATATTCATCTTTTACTTCATCACCACAAATTTGTATACCCTTCATCCATATACCCTATATTCCCCTTAATGTCGTTTATGTGAAAATACACCTATATATTACATATTGGTAAACTAAAAATAAAACATTGTTTATGTGTGCATTGCTTTTGGTACGTGTATATGGATTGGTGGTTTATCAAATGAATAATAATGACTTAATTTGTTATGTGAATTTTGTTGACGTATTTGTTTTTGTTTTTGTTTTTTGTTATATGTGAATTAGCTTTACCTATAGGAAAGCTTTGCTCATGCATGACGATTAATCACATTCTACACATTCGTTGTATATTAGTAGTATGCAATATACTAAGGCGCTAATATTTTTCTATATATCTTTCCAAAAGAGTTTTGGTTTTAGATGCAAGATAGTATCTAATTTTCTAGGGTTGTTGAATTTAAACCTTGGATGTATAATCACTTCAACGAATGGATACTTTTTGTCAAACAAGTTTATTTTAAGAGAGCAAAATTTTGGAATTTGCGCTAAGACTCGCGGTTTCACAACTAAAACTAGTACTTGTGCAAATTATATTTATTTTGGGTGTATCAATTGCTTTGGGTGACATACATTTTTTGTCACGCAAAATCGGGCTACGTCCTTCGCGCGATAAAGACACCAATTTTTTATTTATTTATTTATTTATTTTTTTTTTTTTTTCGAAACAACAGTTTTATTAGCTTTATTAATATAGTGACAACAATTATTATATTTTTATATCTCAATGTCTTTCAATCTTTTTTGAGTAATTGCATTTATGCTTTATATATGTTTTGGAAAGAGGAATTGTAAATATGATTATGATATATAGAAAATACAGCTAAGTCCATTGTTGACTATACAATATTGATTCAGAATGACCGTATTATAGGAGATTCCATGACCTGACCATGTATTTATATATTTGAGTTCTATGTACATGTATGTGTGTGTGTGTTTTAAATAATGATGATCCCATCCATCAACTAATTAAGGAAAGTTAACATTCTCATTATTTTATATTTATATAAATAATAATAAATTAATGCCAAGCTCTATATATATGGATTGATGTAAATTGTATATTTGATTTGATTCAAGATTTATATTAGTTCGCGTCAAGAAATCATGGAATAAAAAACCTCATATATAAACAAATACTATCATCACGTATGTCAAAAGTAAAATGTATATTACTTGATACTTATAATATATATATACATGCAACCAAAAATCAACGGGTTACGTAGCCAAAAACATATGAAGAAAGAGTATACATATAAGAGCAAACAAGAGTTAGCTATGTCTATTATCTATACCTAGGCACAAAAAAATATATACAAAAATAGTTTATATATGTTTGTCTGTTATAGTTGGTTTTTATTTTATTTAGTACGATCGATCGACTTGTGCAAATCACCATCACAAAGAAAAAGTTGCGAGAGAAAAGTTGGACACTAAAGAAACATTTTATCATTAGGGTTTTCCTTTTCGGTATATGGTTTTTGGTCATGATTCAAAGAAGAAGAGAAAACAAAAATTTTAATAGTACATTGTTTCTTATTTTCTAATTATTTTTTGTACTCTTTATCTTTGTTACTTTAGTTCTTAATTAGAGTAATAAAACTAATGATTGTGTCTTCAAAATAGCTTTAGTGAATATGTAACAACCTTGAAAGTGAAACAAAGCTAAAAAGATCAAGAGAGCCTATATAACACCGTCCAAATCAATCAGTAAAATACTTTTGAAAATCATAATTGTACCAAGAAAATATAAGACAACTATTGACTTTAATATATATTTAAAAATTATAATACAGAACCGGACTGGGACAAGCCTTAACCAGTTTCCTTGCTATGAGGAAAATAGTTTGTCATGATAGAGATTAAAGTAAAATTGGCTGGTTAATTTGAAACAAGCGACTTTTACTTTTTGACTTTCTAGGGTTTTTATGGCCTTAATGGCGACACAAACCTAATTGTAATAGAGTTATAGCGAACTAGCTAACCCATCTCCTAATTATTTACTTTGTCATTTAATTACATTACAAGTAATCTTTTTGGCTATCTCACAAATTTCCCTTTATTTTGATTATTACTAAAATTATATACTAGTTGATCTCCCTTTCCCAAAGAGTAATTATGTAAATAAGGGTTGTTTTGTAAATACAATAATGTTATCATTACTTTGAGGAGATCACATTGTTACTTGTAATTTACAAATTAATTCTCTCTCTCAAAATGAATAATTATGGCAATAAGCTTCCTATGCTATTATTGTAGGATCATAAAAGTGACACATAGAATCCCAAACCAACCTCAATTATGAACATGATTAATAAGGGGATCAAAATAGTATATTCAAAATCTGAATTATGCCAAACAAAACTTAAATTATATATACAGATTCTCACCAGATTATATTCATATATGGGGTCCCAAAGTAGATTAAAAAAAATAATACGGTGATTTTTTGGGCTGAAAATTTATGGGCAAATTCATAACCCCATCCCTTTTCATACAGTTGCCAGACAACTTTCAGCTGTATTTTTTTTATTTATATTTATTTTTTTTGTTGCAAAAAAACAAAACAAAATATATGACATAAAAAAATAAGGATGTACAAAAAAAAAAAAAAAAAAAAAAAAAAAAATATATATATATATATATATATATATATATATATATATATATATAAAATTAAGACAATCCCTAATAAAGTAATTTGAACCAAAGCGTCATGGAGTTACAAATTGACATTGGTCACCGTCTAAAAGGGAATAAAAACAATATATAGGTCATGATCTCTGACTATTGACCACTTCACTTATTTTAGCGTTGTTTTTGTGAAAAGATAGAATAAATTCTTTGCCTCAATATATACATAAACATATACACATAAAACATAAATCATATATATATATTTATTTATTTATTTTTATATAAATCCCAAGTCAAAAATTTGGCACTGACCCAGTTTTGTGCTTAGTTCAAGGGTGGCACTGGCAACCCACCCCCACTAGCAATTTCAGGTTACATTAATTTAATATTTTTATGTTTAATTTGTGTTTAAAAAATAGAGAAGCATGATAATTAAGTGGACCCATAATTAATTGATTTTCTGTACATATAGATGAGGTTAAATATTGTGTTACACTAATTAATCTTTAACACCAATTCTTGGCTTGCAAGAAACAAATTGCATAATTTAAATCAATTTGGTAACAACACACCCCCCCATTATGTTCTAGCTAATTCTACTAGTTTCTAAATGGCAAAAAATTAAAAGAGAAATATTAAAAATCTTCACACCAACAAGGTTTTTTTCATGAGTTTTAACACAATTCTAGTAAGTCAATTGAAAATAAAACAAAATGATAATTTTAATTGAAAACAATTGTGCCTTATTACAAACTGATTCATATTTCAAACAAATATCTCTTATAAAATTGAAATATTAAGGGAATATCTTTTACATTGATTTCAACACACATGTCATCTAGCTAATCTCCAACCATTTACCTTTTAACTGTCTTTGTGTGCTCTCAACTCTCAAGTCAAAATTTCCTCAAAAAAAAAAAAAAAAAACTCTCAAGTCAAATATGTCTTTCAGTTCATTTCTACGCATATTACGCTTGTCGAAATATTACTATTAAAATATAGGCATTAAGCTTCTGTTTTCTAAATTAACTGGTATCAATAAAACAAGGCTGTTCTGTACTTGTGGGGACATTGGTGTAATACGGATTTTTTGAATTAATAATAAACAGATATTTTTTTTCCTAATTATAATATTTAAAAGAAAAATAAAACTAAAACCAAATTGACAAATTTATTATCATATACGGAGAGAGAACATAACACACACACACCTCTCTACTCCCAAAATCTCGTTTCTCGGGCCATCCATTCACGAATATCAAGAGGGAAAAATAAAATTATTAGCTTAACCTATTTAAAAAAATAAATAAAACATTATTGCATATATAAAAAAAGAATATATTTACAATTTTATCCATTATTTTTTTATTTTGATTTTTCAAGTATTTGGTTCTCTTTTTAGTGCTTCTTCATTTCTTTTATTCATTGAGAGAGAGAGAGAGAGAGAAAGAGAGTCCAAAAAAGCTACAAATTTTTAATGGTCTCTCGCTTCTTCGATCTCTGTACATCTTCGTCTCGAACAATTCCCATTCGGAAAGAAACGAAAACATGTAAGCAAACTCTCTCTTTCTCTCTCTAAGTATGTATATTCATTATTGTAAGAATCACGTTTTGCTTTTTCTAATTTTATGAGTGTGTGGGAATAATAATCGGCGATGTTGGATTTGTTTCTTAGAGTGCAATCATGCGATCTTTAAATTCCGTTAACGAGATCTGTTCTCTGTGTACTATGGAACCTGTTTTGACCTTTTTCCGCTGCACAATTTCTGGGTTCTTATTAGTGGTTTTAAATTTTTTTTTTTTTTTTTTTTTTGCTATCTGTGGATTTGGTTAATCTCAAATTCTTCAATTTTTATAAGGCCAGGTTCAATGTCTGCAGATTGGGATCCATGTTGGATCTCTTGGTTTCTGTTTAATTTGTTGTTTATTATCACAACACTCTTTGTCGGTTTTGCTAAAACTGATCTTGGTTTCTGTGTTTTTCTTTTTCCTTTTCAATTTTATAGTTATTTTCCGTATTGGACTTTCCCTTGCTTCGAATTGAAGAAGATTGGGAGAGAAGACTTGGTCACATTGCCTAGGGTTTTAAAAAGGTGTTAAAAAGTTCTTTCATGGGTTGAACTGAAAAAACCGTGCTTCTATTAATGGATAATAGCTTTAGTGAAGAGGACGAAAACGGGTTCTTCGACGCCCGAGAGGACATCTCGTATTCGAACTCCGAGGCCTCGGACTCGGACTCGAATTCGAATTCGAATTCTCACCTCGATTACTACGGCGTTTGGGTCCGAGCCCCGGAGAGCGTCCACGAGCGCCGAAGCAGCTTCCTGAGGAGAATGGGGATCGAGACCGACGGTAGTTCCGAGCTCGACAGAGTGAGAGAGGACGGGGATGACGTGGCGGTCCTGAGAAGCCCGGAGCGGTTCGAGAGCGAGTACTACTCGAGCCGGTCTCTGATGTCCCACGGCTCGATCGGAAATCGGGACCCGCGGGACAGAGGCTCCGAGGACGAGAACGATGACGACGACGACGAAGAAAACGATAAGAAAAAAAACGAGCCGGATTTCGGGTCTTCCCCGAGAGAGACGGCGAGGAGGGTCAAGAGCGGTTGGCTTAGCAGATTGCGGTCCTTTACTTGCACTATGGACGACCAAAGCGTTGATGCGGCGGAGAAGCTCAGGCCGAGAAGGGCTCGGAGAGTCAAAGTCAAACAGGTCAACAAGCGGTCGAAAGAGCTCTCGGCTCTGTACACGGGGCAGGAGATCAAAGCCCACGAAGGGTATATCACGACGATGAAGTTCAGTCCCGACGGGAAATTTCTGAGCAGCGCCGGCGAGGACGGGGTTGTGAAGGTGTGGAGGGTCGGGGAAGAGGATCGGTGGTCCAACGAGGTCGACGCGCCGGAGTTGGACCCGTCGTGTTTGTACTTCACGGTCAACCACGGATCGGCCGATGTGAAGCCATTGTCGCTCTTCGATAAGGAGAGATCGGGGAACGGTAGACACGTCGCGGTGATGAAGAGGACCTCCGAATCGGCGTGCGTCGTTTTCCCGCCCAAAGTTTTTCGGATTTCGGAGAAGCCGTTGCACGAGTTCCGCGGTCACACCGGGGAGGTTTTGGACCTCTCGTGGTCGAAGAACAATGTGAGTGACTAAACTAGTTCTTTGAGCTTTGTTTAATGATCTCGGCCTATATATAATTTCTAAAATTTGGGGGTTTTTTTTTTTGTTATTCGAAGCAGTTTCTCTTGTCGTCATCGGAGGATAAAACGGTTCGGCTGTGGCGAGTGGGATGTGATCGCTGCCTGAAAGTCTTCTCTCACAGCAATTACGGTTAGTGAGTTATTATATATTTATTCTCTCCTCTGCAACATTCTCAAATTTATAATAATTTATTTATTTCTCACGAGTCTTTGGCGTGTCTCCGTGCAGTGACTTGTGTACAATTCAATCCGGTCGATGACGATTACTTCATCAGCGGATCGATCGATGGAAAAGTTCGGATTTGGGGAATTTCAGGCTCCCAAGTTGTTGATTGGACAGACATTAGAGAAATCGTCACGGCTGTGTGTTATCGTCCCGATGGACAGGTTTGTTTGTTGTTCTCGTTGTTGGCTCCCAGATGTTTATTTATTGTAAATCATATTTTATTTATAACTCGTTTATTCTCGTAATTCAGGGAGGAATTGTTGGGTCGATCTCAGGTGCTTGTCGTTTCTATAATATATCAGGTTTGTACTTATAATAATCGGAACTCGAAGATTACCCGACACGTAAATTAAATTTTTTATCTTATTTTATATTAATATTTTCCGGATTGTGATTTGCATCAGATAATCGGCTGCAATTGGATGCTCAGATATGCTTGAACAGTAAAAAGAAGTCGCTCTGTAGAAAAATCACCGGCTTTCAGGTACCAATCCTCTTCCCTTTTTTCGAGTTCTCGATTCGCAATTGTTTTTTTGCTTTATTCCCTCGATTTTGATCGAACGCATCGACTATCATCGATGCAGTTCTCTCCGCGAGACTCGAGCACCGTGATGGTCACTTGTGCCGATTCGCAAGTCAGAGTTCTTCGCGGGACCAATGTCGTCGGAAAGTACCGTGGTATGAGCACGCTCTTCTTCGACTAACATTTTAATGTAAAATCTTATTATATCTCTCGGTTTCCTTTTTTTTTCCATTCGAAAATTAAAAATTAAAAACAAATTATTTCTTAGGTGGCCGTAACACGGGAAACCAAACATCGGCTTGTTTCACCTCGGACGGAAGACACATAGTCTCCGCGTCCGAAGACTCGAACGTGTATCTATGGGGATGCCTTGACCACCAAGAAACCGTCCCCGCCTCCTCGCAGGCGAAGAGCGTCCGGTCCTGCGAGCGATTCTCCGCGGGCGCGTCCGTGGCGGTGCCGTGGACCGGCGAACCGGAGGCCGCCACGCGGTTCCCGTTCTCGTCGTCGCTCGAGTACCTCTCGGCGGACCAAGAGTTCTTCCTCGAGTCGTTCCCCAAGGCGGCCTCGGCCACGTGGCCCGAGGAGAAACTCCCAAACGCCGAGAAATCCTCGGTGACGATGCACAAGTCTCAGCTCAAGTTCCTCAAAGCCTCGTGCAAAGGGACCGCGGGCGGGTCCCACGCCTGGGGTTTGGTCTTCGTCACCGCCGGCTGGGACGGCCGAATCAGGTCCTTCCAAAACTATGGCCTCCCGATACAAGCAAAATGAGAATATTCCGGTCGAGGAGAGGGGTTTTTATTTATTTATTTATTTTTTTTCGGGGCCCATCTCGATCGTGATCGCGATCATCAATCATCAAGTGGCCGAGGTTAGCCATAGCTTATCTCGACGCTCCGGATTAGTGTTGAGCTTACGATATGATTTTCCGGGGCCCACGAGTAGGGCTGTTTTCTTTTCTATGGAAGCTGGGTAGTGTGAAGATGAATTGGGAGAAGGAATTGGTGGGGGAGTTTTGGCATGATTTATTGTTGGCCGGTCTGAAATCATTCATCTCTTTGTCTGCCATATCTGATCAACTCTCATGGTGTGGACCCAATAAATCAAAGCTATATATTACCAGGGTTTTTAATTTAACCCAAGCTAGGCCAGGCCATTCATAAATTTATTCAGTTTTATATATATATCTGCTGCCTATCTTCATCTTTGAACAAATTGCCTAACAGAAAAATTTTAGTATGTAATTTACTAGACTCAGTTTTAGGTCTAACATCTAACTTGAGTTTTTGGTACCTTTTTTTATTTTATTTTTATTTATATGAACTTTCCCATAAGTGGATTAGATAAGAGTGAAATTCCCACTTGGGATGATGAGGCATATATGGATTGTATGTAATAGTGTAATTTCCATTACAATTGTAATTTTGTCAAGTGAAATAAAATGTTTTTTTTTTTTATTTATTTTTGGGCCCCTGAATTATTATGCTTTCATTGTCTAGTGTATGAGAGAGTGCCACGTGTCTAAAAAATAATAATTATATTATTTTTGTTCACATAATAGGAATGTTTGAAATGACTAAATGACGTCGTTTGTGTATTAGGTAGGCTGAATCCAAGGTAGGTCATATTTATATGCCCATTGTTGGGTGTCAAAAAAGTACGTCCATGTTGAAAGAAAAAAATATCCTTTGTAGCAAATTCTCGAAAAATAATTAGCAAGTTTTAATGGGTCACGAAATGAAATGTCATTTGGTGAGAAGAAATAATTATAAGAAGTGCCTTTTAAAATAGGACAAAACAACATAAAGGGCAAAGCTCCAAATAAATACTTGTCAAATGGACTAACATGTGTAACAGAGAGGATACAGCATGATTGACATCCATACTAAAACTAATACTTTTCTTTAAATTAAAATATATATATTAAAGTGATAATTAAAACTAATGAAAATTTGTGACATTATGATCAACAAGTGTATTCGATGGTGTATAAAAATATGATGAAGGAGAAGAAAGGGGAGAATCCAATATGGCTATAAAGGATTCAAAAGTAATGGGTGAGTGCGAAGATAAAATATTGTTGTAAATAATAAACTATGGTTCCTTTTTTTTCACCCAGGTACAAAATGTAGGACAATTAGGAGACAAGAAACAAATTAGAAACATTATTAAGGAATAAATGAATCATTAGTGTCTCTGATTCGGATGTTAAAGCCTCACTACGCATTTGTCTCTTCTCAAACAGTTTGTTTACTTTTTTCCCGCACAATAGAAAGGGAAATGTAGTACTTGAATTAGTATATTTATATAATAACAAGGTATCTAAACTTTTCTATGTTATAATTCGGAAAGTCTTGAGACATCATGATTGAGATTAAGAAACAGCTTTGAAATAAATATGGTTGTGTTATCAGATCCAAGCACATATCCTCCGACAACACAAGCACACATCAGTAGTTTTCTTTGGATCCATCTTAAGAGTACAATCTTAAGTATTAGGTTATTTTCTCATGATTAAATATTTGACAATTTCCTTTTTTTTTTTTTGGACAATGTCCTTTATACTTCGTAAGATGGGCTGTATAAAAATTCTATTTACTTTCTATTTGGAGTTTTGGACTTAACTGCTCACTTTAATTTTCTTATTTTTAAAAATGACCTATTAAGTAATGTAAAGTAGTTTTAACTATTCCTTGTGATTTCTAACTTGGTTTAGTAATAATTTCACACCACTTGGGTTCAAGCTCCTGTCATTTCAAAAAATGCATCCACTTTGTTTATATTTATGTACGCATAATTACGATTCACTATATTTACAATTATAAGAAAATTTATACAATTCAACACTTAGTGTTTTTAATTTAAGACTTTTGTTTACATATTTAACCAAACTGACTAATTTTGTAAATTTGAAACTGAATATTTGTTAGTATAAGGAATTAAAAAAATATATCATCACACATTAAAACATATAACTTAACACATGGAAATTGTATGCAATAGTTGTTTGACACGAGATTTTTCTTGATCAACAATTATGAATTTCGACAGAAATACGATTTTGATTTCATACTTTCGGGATCTAAATTTTTTTTTCGTGGAATTCAAGATTTTTTTTAGAAATAGATGAATACAGATTCTTAAGGAGATCAAGCTTGATTATATTACGACTAGGTATTAAGTTTTTGCGCCAAAAGAATGAGATGGCGATTTCAGCCTTTACAAGCATATATTTGTAATACAATACAATTAAATGATTGCAGATTTGCAGGCCAATATTCATCTCGAATTGATAGTTCGATCTCGTCTTTTTTTAATTATAACTATTTACTTCCAGCTCGGGATTTGAATTTGAGTTTCGTGCCTCGGAAAGTCGAGGTTAGCTTGGCCAATTGATTTTCTTATTTGGTCACCTCTTTTTATAGTTGACATTAGGCCTAAGTTTATTCTAAGCGCGATTTCACTAATTATTGAATACGGATAAAGTCATGCACCAATAAGCTCCGAATGTCGATGAGGATCGAATCTATCGCAGCTTGATGGTTATCGTGAATGATTGCCTTGATCGCAAGGAGACAATCACTCTCACACCTGAGACAGAAATTCAACATTTAAAAAAATGTAAATATCAAGAAAAATGTTTGGTCACAACTTGAGAAACACCATTTTTGTTGTAAAAAATCCAACACTATTTTTGGGGAAAAAAAACATTATGACATAAATTCCACATATATTTTTTTAGTCATTTGAATCGACGTTATAAAGCCCGTCAAAACTAAAAGCCCAAACCTATGGTTGTCTTAATAAATTGAGATTTACAGTAAAACTCATTCCATCTTAATTCAATGTGATTATACATAAAATGTATATACATACTCGTCTAAGTCTTACATGAAAAAAAAAAAAAAAAAAAAAAAAAAAAAAAAACCCTGACCAAGTCAAACTTTGAACGGTATTCAAAATATGAAATTTAAAATAATATTCGGTTTTTAATTTTGCGTGTAATCGCATACCAATTGCCTGATATTTTAAAATGAGCAAGCATTTAATAAAACAAAACGCGCCTTTAATTATTGGAATACGTTTGGAACTTGTCCGAATACAAATTAAAAGCTAGATATAAATGAAATTTTAAAATAATTATCGAAAGTAAATAAAGTCTCGGAAAATTATGACAATAATGAGTATAAAAAACAAAATCCTGATGATTTATATTTCCTTTGAAATACGTCCTCGAAGGTTAAATTAATTAAATATCATAAAATTGTCAATATTCGAGGATCGTGTTTAGATGTGCAACAATCTCAATTTTATTACCTAAATTAAAAGCTCTCAACGCCCATTTTTCATTTAGTCGTGTTTAAGGTTTCAAATCCTAAAGATAAAAAAAAAAAAAAAAAAGGTTTCAAATCAGTCACAATTTATCACACCAATCACGCTGAAATTTGCACATCACAATTCACAAGTCAAAAATCAATTCATGCAAGAAGAAAACTAAAAAACAATTACTGGATAAACCAATTCAACTCCTTAAGAAGATCACCAAAAAAAAAGAAATGAACAAACAAGCCATCTTTCGGATTTCAAGAAATCACGTAACAGAGCTAGGCACAACAATCACAACGATTTAAGATTTCGACTCAGAAGCACACAGCAGAAAAGAAACAGGAAGCTCAACACGAAACCCTAAGGCGGAGATTGATCGGTTAGACCGGGAGCTTGACGGCGGCGATTTGCGGCGGAGCTGGTCGGTGATCGGCGAGATTGACGGATCGGGAATTGGAGAGCATGAGAGGCCGATCGTGGCTCTCTAATTCCTCGACGGCGTCGAAATCGTCGGCGGTTTCTAGGTTGATGCACGAACACCGCTCCAGAGAAGCGAAGAACGCCGATGCCACGTAGGCTCCGAGGGTTCCAGCCACGCCGTTGAGCTTCTCACAGGTACTCTGTCCGTGGTTTTCCATTGCGGCGATGAGAGAGAGAGAGAGAGAGTTGTTCTTCTCAATCTCAAAAGCTTTAGAGACAAAGACGAGGTTGGGGAATTTGATTTAATTAATTCCTTTTTCTTCGGCTTCTTGGAATCAGTAATTTATCACTAATTAATTAAAAAGGGTTAAAGAATCTCGCTCTGACTTTCTAGGAATTTCGTTTTTCAATTTGTGAATAAAACGACATGTCGTTTCACCAATAAAAACGACATGTCGTTTCAATACGTTTCACCAATAAAAACGACATGTCGTTTCAATAATAAAAACGACATGTCGTTTCACCAATAAAAAACGACATGTCGTTTCACCAATAAAAAACGACATACAATACCACGTGTCATGTCGTTTGTGGAGAGATAAAGAAAGGAAACGACATGTCGTTTTATGAGCTTGAGCTCACAAAATAACATGTCGTTTAAGGAGCTTGAGCTAACAAAATATCCTAAACCCGGGCGGGGAACGATCCTCATATCCAAATTCCAAACACTCCGAAAAAGCAACCATCCCACGTGTCATGCCACGTCACGTGATCCAACCAGCTCTGCAACGGATAAGAGAAACAGACACAACACAACCAAAAAAGAGGAACCCCAAAACAGAAAAAAAAAAAAAAAAAGAGCAGAAGAAGAAGAAATGGCTTCAACTTCTTCGATCCCACTTTCACAGAGCAGTTTCCGTCTCCGATTCGACGACGCAATTAAACGCCGCCGTATCAGTCTCACTCCAACGCCGTATCGCGTTCTTTGCTCTTCCGGTAAGAATTCAATCGTGTTATAATTTATGAGTGAGTATTTTAATTTTATTAATCGCGTTCATTCAGGTCCAATAGAGAAAATAAACGGAGTAAAAAACGTCGCTTGTGGAATTCTAGCTGCGTGGGTTATCACTTCCGTGAATCCCGTCGTGGCTGCCAGTCAGGTAAATTTAACCTCGGGAGAGGGGTATTTCCGTAACCTTACATTTGGAGGACTTAATGGTAATTTGAACGGTGACAGAGGCTTCCGCCGCTGTCGACGGAGGTGGGGAGGTGCGAGAAGGCGTTTGTGGGGAACACGATAGGGCAGGCGAATGGGGTGTACGATAAGCCGCTGGACCTGCGCTTCTGCGATTTCTCAAACGACAAGTCCAACTTGAAAGGCAAGTCTCTCGCCGCCGCTCTCATGGTCGGCGCAAAGTTTGACGGCGCCGACATGTCCGAGGTCGTCATGTCCAAGGCTTACGCCGTTGAAGCTAGCTTCAAGGGTACGTCATTTCTCTTAAATCGGACACATTTAAATAGTTTGAAATAATTAAGACATGAATTTAATCGTTTTAATCAATTTCATCTGCGCTTTTATATATATTTTTTATTTCATTTTACAATTTCAATTAAAATAGTAGCTCAACAAATTTATTTATCTTAATCTTAAATCATATTACCTAAACATGCTACATATTAACATAGCCAACTCAACTTATTAAGTTTAAATATCATATAGTATACAAAAAAGATAACTAAACCTAGATTGGGACGTTAGAGAACAATTTAGAAATTGAACATTGATCACGTTCAGGGAAATAAAAATTGTTTCAGACCATGTATACCATCATTTTGAAAGATGGGTGATTTGGTACAATTTAATTTACGACGTTCTTAGTTTTGTTTAAGACTATCCTAAGAGTATCTTATTCATGTGACATATCCTTGTCCTAATTTTCCAAATCAAAAGTTATAGTACGAAAATTTTCCCTTCCTTTTTATGATAAACCTAGAAAATGTAATCATGAATAAAAGCTAATTTTTTTTTTCTTAGCTAAAGAAAACTGGTCCTAAGTTTTCTTTGTCCCTCTCTTTTTAATCTTGGCAGGCACGGACTTCACAAACGCGGTGATCGATCGGGTAAATTTTGGAAAGTCCGATCTTGAAGGAGTAATATTCAAGAACACAGTGCTATCGGGGTCAACGTTTGAAGACGCGAAGCTTGACAATGCGGTGTTTGAGGACACCATAATTGGCTACATTGATCTTCAGAAGCTTTGCACCAACAAATCAATCAACCCCGATGGAAGAGCCGAGCTCGGTTGCCGGTGATCAATCGCAATCTTATTTGCTTGATCATAATAAGAATGATCGATTTTAATTTTATCTTCTGAATTTCTGGGTCAACGGACGAGTGAAAGAATCTTAGCCTGAGGTTGCTTAAAGTGTATTATGTCACTGATGAGTAAATATAGTTCTATATTTGTTGATACAATACAATTAGGTTCACTTACGAATTTGTTTGAGCTATTTTCAGGTTTATTCTTCTTCTTCTTCTTCTTATGTTTTGAATTTTTACAACGTACATGTATAGACATTACTATGCTTTTCTTTTGTTACACCATTTCGATTTTAGCATTACTAAAAAAATAAAAAACATTTTTTACGTCTTGAAATTGTAATAGGGATATTTAAATTCAAACTGTTGAAACTGAACGAAACTATTCTCAGATACCATTGATTTGATTTGAAAGATGTGATATTATTTGAAAATTGGGGTCGATATCATCATTCAAATACTGCTTATCCAAGTAATAATTTAAATGTTATATATTACTATAATTGTGCGAAATTTTAATCCAAGAACATTTATTATCTTTACAGACCTCTTTATCATACTTGAAAAAAAAATGACAATAATAGTTTTTTTAATAAATTATAACTTACCTCACCAGCTAGCGCATCTGGTGTAGTGGTATCATAGTACCCTCCCACGGTACTGACCAGGGTTCGATTCCCTGGATGCGCAATTTCTTTTGACATTTTCAATTCCTTTTAATATTTTCTTTTTGAAAATATCACCAGGCATTTCTTTAGAAAATTAACGAGTAAAATACTCGAAAGTACCTTTCAAGATCGGGACCTCAAAGCATACCGTTTAGAGCACAAAAAAGGTTATTGCGTGGGGTTATTTAAAAGGACTGTAATTTCTTTTTTGGTTGGTTGTAAAATTGTGCAGATCAAAGCAACGTTGTGTCGCTCGGTTTGACCATCATTCTGTATTGTATATAATCTCTCATACTAACTTTAATATCTTATCTTTTCTGTTATTGGGTTTTTCCAGAATAATTGTATTGGTTGGTTTTTCTTATATATTGTTTATATGCTTGAATCATTGCAGTTTGAAATCTCACTATCTCGAATGTTTATAAATGCTTGGGAGCTGTAAGTCTAGGCTGTGATATTTAAGTCAAGCTGTTTTGGAATGAGCTTTGTCAATCTTATCGCTTAAGCCAATTCAACTTAATTGTTTTTTTTTTTTTTTTTTGCTTTTCAGGCACTTTCTGGTCTGTGTAAATTGGATAAATATATTCTGGTGGAATGAAAGACAATTGTGGGTTATATGTATTAGCCAGCAAATTTTTATTTTCGTGTTATTTCTAAACGAGAACATGAACTCTTCCAAAATATATGCGGAGAGATATAACGACACACACAAGCTCTTTGTGATAAAGTTTATGCAACTAAAACATTTTTTTACCTAATGATATCAGGCTCTTGGAATGTCAATTCTAAGAACTTGTATGCTGATAGTCTAGGACCAGACTCTAAGTTTAACAATGGGGTTATAATTTTTTTTTTTTTAATATATATAAACCTACCAAGGATTTTAGCTAATTGTTTTTCTCAGCCAATAATGGCCACTACTTGATCATTTCTGCTCTCACACTGCGCCATCGCTAGCCTTCAATGGCCCGAAAGGTAATTCATTTTTTTTTTTTTTTTGGAATGCATAATCAACAATTTCTTTTGCTTAATACCTCTTCATAAGTAGTCATCTGTGCATAATGTTAATGAACAATTTCATTCTCAACTTCAACTTCGATGTCCTAGTTAGATTTTTGTACTTAAGACTAATTATGGGAAGAAATTTCATATAATTTCAAGCTCTACTACTTTATTTATATATATAAAAATAATAATTGATTAATCTCTATTACTTTTAGGTTGGCCGCCGGACCATTCTTATTTTTCAATCCGAACGGTTGGAGAAACGTAAACAAATATCTCCATTAGGTATATAACTTTATTTACTGTTTTGATTTATCATTTAGTCAATTTGTATTAATTTTTTGATAAATACTTATTACCAAATATTTACACGCGTAAATTGACCGAAAGATTTTATCAAAACGTTTTAGCTGTTTTTTCAGTTTTCTTCTCTTTCTTCTTATGTTTTGAATTTGTCAGAATATAGAAAAGAGGAGTGAAATTGTGCGTTGGTCCAATACATGTATACGAACAAATAACTATGCTTTTGTTTTGTTACACCATTTACCATTATTCAATTGTTTTTTTTTCACAAATTAAAAAAAATCCTTTTTAAATTGTAATAGCAATAGCGTATTTGAATTAAAACATTTGAAAAAAGTTGCAGAAGCCTATTTTTGTGTACCAAATATTAATTATGTTGTTTAATTGGAAAATTGGGATTAACATTCAATAGAATATTTTTCCAAGTAATGTCTAACATCTTATAGAAATCACAAATAGTTCAATTTTGAGAAATAAAACAAATCTGGAATTTAACATTAGGCGCATCTGGTGTAGTGGTATCATAGTACCCTCCCACGGTACTGACCAGGGTTCGATTCCCTGGATGCGCAGAGCCAATTAAAATGCACACTTTTTTTTTTTTGTTTAAGATAACGTTTTCATTAGAAAAAGGTATCTAATACCAAATATATATGAGAAATTTGTTGTCAATTCTAAGTTTCATTTATTTTGCTTTTGGTTAGTTATTTTCTCAATGAAATAAAACTTTGGTTATTTTTTTAAAAAAATATGATAGATTATTGAGCCAATTAAAATGCACACTTTTTTTTTTTTTTTTAAGATAACGTTTTCATTAGAAAAAGGTATCTAATACCAAATATATATGAGAAATTTGTTGTCAATTCTAAGTTTCATTTATTTTGCTTTGGTTAGTTATTTTCTCAATGAAATAAAACTTTGGTTATTTTTTTAAAAAATATGATAGATTATTGAGCTACTGACTTAACAGCTCCGATATATTTAAATACCTAACTCCAAAAAAGAGGTTCTGATAAAAAAAAAAAAAAAAATCAAAACGAGAAAATTTAGACCTCAAAATCGTAAAAGACTCAAGGATAGCATAAAATACATTATAAAACACACCAAATTTAAAGTGATTTGATGGTTCGTTTAATAAATCCTCGAATATTGATAGAAGAAACCAAACATACGAGGATCACTTATCTCGGGAAAGAACGTCTAAATACCTATACACTTAAAATCTAACTGAAAAACTTGAAAGTTGATTGTTCCATCTTCTCGTAATAGAAATGTGGAAATACCAAACAAAATTCTAAACACAATACAATAGAAAACAAGAAGGGAAAAAATATTCAAAAGAAATGCTAAAATTAAAGGCTCATACTCTTAATTAACAACTCAAGATCCTCAATAAGACATCTTACTCTCGCATATGCCAATCTTCTGACAATGAAACTCCTTGACTTCAAACAGACTCGAGATTCAAACTCAAGAAATCAGAGGTGAGGTTTCGTATCCAAACACCACTAAAAAAATGACCTTTGCAGATAATAACCGCTTAGAACGAGATTAATGAGATCTAGAGAAATATAATACTTCATTGATGAGATTTTGGAGAGAGAATGTCTAGGACTTGACCTTGCAAATATTGCATTAATATTATTGTTTTCCTTGTAATAAAGACTATTCAATTTCTTTTTTTTTTCTTCTTCATTTATCATACTAAAGTATCATTTGTGATAAAGTTATAGTTATAGAACCCATAGGTTGAGTCGCGGATTAGGTTGTTCTTTTTAAGCGTTTCGTGGCTCTACCTAAAGTTGCGTGCGAAAGGAACTCATAATCTATTTGATAATATAAATACTAAATAATATTGTTTAAGTGTGTGTGTGTGTGTGTGTATATATATATATATTACAAGTAATAAAGTTGGGGGTAGGCGTAAGCAATTAAGAAACGTTTAACTAACTTTTCAAACGTAAAGAAAATTGTTTGTAGATAAATAATTCTTTTTTCAAAGGAAAATAATACATTGTAAATGATAGCTAAAATAAAGTGACCCCGACTATCGAATAAAAATCAAGTTTAATGTTACATCACATTTGACAAACTCTATACCAGACATTTTAAAAAAATCAAATTTTTTAGTACGTAAAGTGTCCAAAATACATTATTAAAACTTCAAATAATTAAAAAAATGAAAATAAAAACTTCAAAATCCCTAGAAAATTGAAGGCAAAACATTTGAAAATATAAAAATAAAAGCAAAATTTTGAAAATAACCTGTTCTGACACTAATGATTTCGAAATTTTTTGTCTTGATCTTTTAACCGTTTCGAAGGTTTTGCTTTTATTTTTTTTAATAATTTTAAAGTTTTTATTTTTATTTTTATTTTTATTTTTTAAATGATTTCGAAATTGATATTTTAAATGTTTTACCCATTCAAAAGTTTATATTTCTTAAAGCGTTCAACATTAAATTTGATAGTGAGGTAATATCGAGCTCGGTTTTTCAAGTGCCCCTTTTAATTTGCAATGTACGTACACCGTACACGATAGAGACGCTTCTTTAATTTATTACGATTTTTACTGGTGGATTATATGTACATACTGTATAATGATGTTTCATCATCTTGAGAACGTACCAACTATATAGCTATTCCGCAACTATCTCTGTGCATAATAACTACATGCGTGCACAATAAATAAATAAAAATTGATACTTATGTATAAATCAGAGTTGTATTAATAATACATTGATAAGTAGGTTTTGTTTTGGTTGTTGGTTCAATGTATTGTAACAACCATCTTTAGCTGCCATTCTAAAATCGTGTGTAATTCCCAACCCCATTATTTTTTGTATCTTCACGGACTCACCACCGAACCGATTGTCAAACGTCAACCATTTGTTTCACATGACTGTAATTACCATATTACCCTTCGGAGATAGTACGTTCTATTCATTGCTACTCTCTGCACACAAATAGGTTTGTAGTTGTTGATGGAGTGGCATATTTGGTAATTCCCACCTCGCGGAGGGTTCTGTCGAGAAACTTCTATATTTAAGGAACCCTTGTCAATTATTAGTATATGAGAAGAGAAGAGAAAAATTTAGAGAGAGAGAGAGAGAGAGAGAGAGTATATTCTTTTCATAATTTTTCTTGCTCAAATGAGTATTCCAGAGACCGCACTGTCAAATCGGTGCTGATTTCTGAGATGCTCATTTGGGAAAGAAATATTATGAAGTTGAGGATTTTGAAGTTCACACATGACATGACAGAGCTTTTCATACAGATTTAAAAGTACTATAAGCTGTCTTTGATGCTCTCTTATTTATTTATTTTTCTTCCTTTTGTTCTTCTTTTTCGCCAAGATTGTTTATAGTTGCAGTTGCAGATAATATAAATTTTTAGAACGTACTGTAGATATATGAGTCACTTAATTTCAAGATATTCTTAACAAAATAAATTACCATATCTGTCACGCCATGTGAGATATGATATTTATCTGTATTTATCTATCCAAGCCATATCATAAACCAGTCGTGTTACTTATGTTATGATTATTATTCATTTGTTTACAGTAAAGTAACTTTTTTTTTTTTTTTTTTTTTTTTTTTTCATTTTGTAAGGCGCTATATCTATATCCAGGTCTAGATTAACGAAGTTACATATTATATGTAACCGCGTTAATCTAGTTATTTAAAATATTTAACCCTATAATTCGATTTTTTTCTTGATACAGACATGCCTGTGTCTTTTGCAGAGAAGAGTGACTGTTGAATAATTCAAATGATCCCGAACGATCATTCCAGTATTCCACTACCAAGTAGCCAAATTTTTGTCATACATTGTTGTTGTATTTACTACTCTGTCTTACATATATATATATATATATATATATATATATATATATATATATATATACTATATATATATATATAATTATATATAGCTATTTTTGACACGTACTATAAAACTTTTTCTCAGGATCACGTCAATTTTACAGGTTGTGTGTGACTATAGATTATTGACCTCTTTCTTTTTTCTTTTCTTTTTTGAAGTTTATAAAAAATAACTAAAGTTTCATTTTATTAATAAAATAACTTATTAGTCCGAAGTAAATTAATTAACTAGTTAGATTAATTTAATTTACTTCGAAAGATAGTCTTCTAGACCAAAATAAATTAATTAATATGTTTGAGTTAATTAATTTACTTCACTTTTAATAAAATAAAATTTGGAGGCTATCGATTTTTCGGTATATTTTTCTGTTCGCCAATTTAAGTACACATAGTTTTATGTAAATCCCGTGTGGAATGCAAACTTAAACATTTTAATTTATTTTTTTATTGAGTAATAAGGGGACGTATGAGAATAATATAAACTATAAATAATAAATAGAAACTAAACTTTATGTGGGTGTAACAAAATTTTAATAACAAGAGAAGACACAGGACCGACCAAAACTATTATGTGAACTTAGGCAGGAGTAAAAAATTAAGATTTTTTAAAGGGCGGGTTAGTTATCTAACTCAAATTGGACAACTCCTTGAAATTTTAGCCTAACTATCACTTAAATTGAGTAATTAGTTCGATCCACTAATAAGCAATAACATATCCCTATCATACCCTTGGTTCAAATTACGCGCACAATTCTCCAAACAAAACTTTCACGCGCACAATTCTCCAAACAAAACTTCAAAACACGCGAACACAAATTCCAAAATTCTCCAAACGAAACTCATACCAAAAATCTCTTCGATCGCCTATTTGGCCTGTTTATTTTTAAAACCTGAGCATCAAAATCTTATCATTTCTGGACTGTTTATTTTATTATTATTATTATTTTAAGCGAATTTCTGGACTGTTTATTTTATTATTATTTTTTTAAGCGAATTTCTGGACTGTTTGGTACAATTTTTTGTTTTACTAACCTCTGAAGCTCTCGTAAATTTTAAGGACCACAAACGCAAATAAAATCTGTTATACATCTCTTTTTCCTTTATTATTGCTTCCTTCTGCACCCTGTATGATTTGGTCTCCACCTGCAAAGCTTATCTTTCTGAAATTTTTATTGGTTATGATAAAAAATAACAGTCATTGAAAAAAAAAAAAAAAAAAAAAAACTAGAAGGGAAAAGCCCTCCTCAGCCCTATAAATTAATACAAAATTTTGGAGGATATATCTATCAAGATCTTAAAGTAATCAATTTTGTATATTTATTGATTATCCATGCCCTAAAGTTATCCCCTTCTTTTTAAGGACACACAAACGTACATATTCCTTCTCCATTATGTAAGAAAAGATTATACTCAGTACTACAAAGCAAGAGTGTTTTATAGGTCAGCTTGTAGGCCTCATATTTTTGTAACTTTGTAAGAGCATTAATTAATTATTTTCCAAGGAGTATATATATATATATATATATATATATATAGATATAGATAGATATGTTGGTCCTAGCAATAATAACCCTATAAAATTTAGAGCCAAATAATCCTTATAAGTGGGTATCTCCTCGGTTGGGAGTATTTTGTAACCGTTCGGTAAAGAGGGATTATAAATACTTACACTATTAATTGGTGTTGCAATTCTAAAATTTAGTGGTTTCTATCTTCGTTGAGGTTTTCTCATTTCAAGGTTTTATCTATTTGTTAATTAAAATTTGAACGTGGAATATGATATTGTGCTCCCTCATAATAATAATAATAAAGGCTCTCTATATTATGGACTATTTACAAAAATCCTCCGAACTCTCACATGAATAATCCGATATTTCTTGTACTTGAAAATCGTACATAACAAACCTTAAAAATCTGCATTGTATCAA
The DNA here is from genome assembly GCF_054948205.1 of Urtica dioica subsp. dioica. Lineage (NCBI taxonomy): Eukaryota > Viridiplantae > Streptophyta > Magnoliopsida > Rosales > Urticaceae > Urtica > Urtica dioica. Next base: position 22,121,895 of record NC_142767.1, read on the forward strand.
TTATAATCATTCTATCATGTTTTTTTAACGGACATCTAATTTTTTTAACACGTTGTGGTTATGTGACCATTTTTTTTTTGTGGAAAAGTTACCTAAATATCCCTATTAAAAGTAAAATAATAAAAAAAGACTAATAAACAATAAAAAAAAAAGATCGATAATTGTATCGTTAAAAGGCATTATTAAGCATCTCCTCTGCTGAACGCATGGTACGCCGGGGACGATTTGAAGGGGCCGACGAAGATCGGAGATCTCCGCAAGGGGCTGTACAGGAGCGGCGTTCTTTCTTCTTGTTCTCTTTTGGAATGAAGTTAGCGGTCAGACTGTTCTCAGAACAAATTACACCAAGCAAAGCTCGCCATTCACTACTACAAATTAGCATATTGGGTGCGGAAGGGTATTAGGTGCGACATGTCGCACCTAAAAGTCGCACCTAAGCTCATATTAGGTGCGACATGTCGCACCGGATACTCATCCGGATGACTAAAAATTTCGCTAATGTTTAGTGCTATTCGGTGCGACATTGTCGCACCTAATATGAATTTATCGCACTTGATACCTTTAGGTGCGACAAATGTCGCACCCAATGAGTTTCAAATTTAAAGTTTTCAACCGAATCCCGCCGATTTTTTTTATCATATTGGGTGCGACATTGTCGCACCTAATATGATTATTAGGTGCGACAGTGTCGCACCCAATATGAATTAGGGTTTTTAAACCCAAACTTCCTTCTTTTTCACTCATTCTCGCTCACTTTCTCTCTCACTCGATCTGTCTCTCTCTCTGCTCTTCGCCGCCGTCCCTCCCCGGTACGTCTCTCTCTGTCACCGTCTCTCTCTCTCACACACACTCTCTCTCTCACCGTCTCACACTTTCTCTGCCAGTCAGCCGCCGCCGTCGCCGTCCCTCCCCGCTGCCGTGCCTCCCGCTGCCTCCTCCCGCGCCACGCTGCTCCGCCCCGCTGCCCCCTCTCGCGCCCCGCTGCTCCGCCCCGCTGCCTCGCCCCGCGGCCTCGCCCCGTCCCGCCCCGCTGCACGTCGCCGTCTAGCCCCGCTGCCCCGTCCCGCCCCGCTGCACGTCGCCGTCCTGCCCCGCTGCACGTCCCGCGTCCAGCCCCGCCAGCCCCCGTCCCGCCCCGCTGCATGTCGTCGTCCAGCCGCTGCCCCGCCGTCCAGTTTTGTAATTTTTTTTAATTAAAAAAACGTATTAGGTGCGACATTGTCGCAACCGAAAATGTCGCACCTAAATGTGTGACTATTAGGTGCGACATGTCGCACCTAATGCCTTTAGCGACGGGAGATTAGGTGCGACTTTGTCGCACCTAATGTCGCACCTAATAAACTATTAGGTGCGACTATTGGGCTATTAGGTGCGACATCCGTCGCACCCGATGACGATTTTTGTCCTAGTGATTGTTAATACGGAATGACTCTATTTAAGATGAATTGGTGATATACTACACTATGTTATGAAATTGGCTAGATGGTATTCTGTACATTGAAGTTAAATTTGACGGCGTCGACGAAGGAGTATATTTAATACAATACAGGCTTTTAAGATTTTTTAGGTACGATTTTCAAATACAAAAGGCATCGGGTTATTCGTACAAGAGCTCAAGAGTGATTTTTGTAAATAGTCCCTATATTATTCATCATCACTCAAGTTGGCCTAGATCTAAATTTAAGCCGTTGGCATCAAGATATATCCGTTTACCAATCCCAAAGCAAAGCATATACACCTACGAGTCTTTTAAGTTACATGTTTAGCAATGTTTACTCTAAAGAAGAAGGGGGAAACAAAAAAACGCAGAAGAAAACCTTTCTCTAAATGTTCAAGCAAAAAAACAGTCATGAAAACTAAAAAAACCTCACTCTCACTTACAGTTCTGTATCTCGCCTCAACCTTTTTTCACGGTAATTTTTTTTTTTTTTTCTACAGATATAATCAAGGCATACTAAACTTTGAGTGTCAATTTTTTTTTTTTTTTTTTTTTTGGGTAGTACTAAAAAAAATAGTAGTGACTCCATCAAAATAGAAAATAGTAGTGATTCTGTCATTTGATTATTACGTGACACAAAAATTGAGACACGATCACATGCTTCACATATGTAACACTCCAAAACCGTCATATCAAATATTCATTCATTGTTTCGTTTGTCGCACTTGTTTCTTCTCTCTCTCAATAATATTGAAATTAAATAGTTGTACGAGGAGAAGAACGAGACTTCGGACCAATCGGAGTTAACTACGGCACGGTGGCGGATAACCTCCCTCCGGCGACGGAAGTAGCCCGTTTCCTAACGGAATCCACCGTCATAACCCGAATCCGTCTCTTCGACTCCGACCCCGAAATCCTCCGCGCCTTCGCCGGGACCGGAATCGCCGTCACCGTCACCGTCCCAAACGACCAAATCCCCAGCCTCGCGAAGCCTTCCTACGCCAGCCGTTGGATCGAGCTCCACGTGGCTCCCTACGCGCCGTCCACGAAGATCGTCCGAATCCTCGTCGGAAACGAAGTGCTTTCGACCGCAGACAAGAGGCTCATTGCCGCACTGGTCCCCGCGATGCGGGCCCTACACTCCGCACTCGCGGAGGCCGGGCTCGAAAAGCGCGTGAAGGTCACGACGCCTCACTCTCTTGGCGTTTTGTCCATGTCATCGCCTCCTTCCATTGGGAGGTTTAGGCAAGGGTACGATGAGCACGTGATCAAGCCCTTGCTGGAGTTTTTGGAGCAAACCGGGTCTCCGTTTTTGGTCAACCCGTACCCGTTTTTTGGATCTTCGCCCCAAATTCTGGACTACGCGCTTTTCAGGCCCAATTCTGGGGTTGTGGACGGCAATACCGGGCTTAGGTAACACACGTGGAAATTGCTTCTAATAGCCGGTTTTTTGTAATTTCTTATAAAAGTAGCATATTTTAAGCTTTTATTACGAAAATAACTTTTTAAAGTTGTAAACCCTTACATTTCTAGATTTTAAAAAAACTTTTTTTTTGTAATGTTTTGGACTCTATTTAACTTTATTTACTGTTTACAATTTAATTTAGAACAAATATAATTGTTTACCGTTTGAAAAACAACTTTTTTTAAAGCAATTAAAATACGAGTTGTTTTAAAAATATTACCGTTAAAAAGTTTTATTTTTGTAATTTCCCCTAGGTACACCAACATGTTGGACGCTCAATTGGACGCCGTTTTCTCGGCTATGAAGGGTTTGGGCTTTTCGGGTATTGAGATCGTTATTGCAGAAACAGGTTGGCCTTCTCGAGGAGACCAATCCCAATTTGGGGTGGATAAGAGTATCGCCGCAGAGTACAACGGTAATCTCGTGAAGCACGTGACGTCACATGTTGGCACGCCGTTGATGCCTAACCGAACGTTCGAGACTTACATCTTTGCGCTCTTCAATGAAGATCTCAAGCCCGGCCCATTATGTGAGAGGAATTTTGGGCTTTTTAGGCCCGACTTTACACCGGTGTATGATATTGGCATTCTACGACCCTCGGTAGCATTTTCTCTTATAAACCCAAAACCAGTTTTGATCATTGTTATTTGTAGTGTCGTTTTGAATATTGTGTGCCTAAGCGATTTCTGCTTTCTTCTTCTTTTCAAATGAAAATATTCTGAATTTTGAATCTAATTTATTCATTTTTTAAACAAAATAAATTCACATTTCGTATTACCTATCCTAGTTCCTGTGAATATACGTACTTACTTCTTTTTTTTTTATCGCAAGAATAACGTGCTTAAAATTGTGCGAAAATAGCAATTTTTTAAAATATTTTTCTTGATGTTTATAAAAAAATTTAAAAATTTGTTTATTGTTTTTGGTTATATTAACTTTATTCTTAACAGTTTCATTTATAAAGAAAATAATTGTTTACCGTTTCAAAAAAACGCTATGTTTGAAAAGATTTAAAATAACTACTATTTTTTAAAATGTTACACTCTAAAAATATTATTTTTTAATTTTTTATAGGATAATATAATATTCTTTTCCTTTAACGCAGGCCGGATCGTACGTACCTTCTAATCCAGCTCAAGGCCCAGCTCATGGCCCAAGCTCAAGCCCAATTAGAAGCCCATCACCTTCGCACGACTCGGAAGAAAAGCTTTGGTGTTTGCCTAAAAGATGGGCCGAGCCTGAGGCGTTGCAGAGTAACATCGACTACGTTTGTGGGCTGGGTCTCGACTGTGGGCCGATCCAAGAAGACGGATATTGTTTTGAGCCCAATACCGTAAGAGCCCACGCCGCATTTGCCATGAACTTGTATTACCAAGTCATGGGTACCAACGGCTACGATTGCGATTTCGACCAAACTGGAGCGATCACAAACGTTGATCCGAGTAATTATCTCTCTTCTATTATTAGCTTATTTCTTTACTTTTTGAAGGATTTGTTTTCGAGAGAGATCGATTTTATTTATTATGTGTAAATTTTTTTTCTTGGAATATAGGCTATGGAAGATGCAAATATTGAGGTGCACAGCTACAAGCGTTTCAAAAAGACGCAGCTGAAGGAGGTCACTTATAATGTTGTTCAAAAGATGCAAATATTGTTCCTAATATAGAATATAACCTATTAACCGGTTTATTTTTAGATAGAATGATCCTTATTAATTAATATGTGATAATGAAATGATTATTTTAACGGATATGATTTTATAATAAATAAGTTTGATTGAAATTGATAGAGCTGTATAAATGATATTAATGTAGAGAGGATGTAAATAGTTTTAGGATAAGTTTGTAAATTGATGAGATTTACGTGAGAATTTATCTCTGGCTAATTTTATATTATAGAACGCGATTTTATGTTTTTAGTTGTGAGTCTTGAACGCTCATTAAAAAAACTGATTAATCACTCTAGTTATAAAAAAAAAAAAAAAAAAAAAAAAAAAAGGTGATAAATTCGATTTAGGAAGATTGGGTGGACAATTACAGGAAAAAAAAATGAGCTACTAAATATAGCCTCTAGCCTCCTCTGGCTTTCCTTATGGAAGAAATTTTGCAATTGAATAATTTTTTTTTTCTAGCGATGCTTGACACATGACCTCCTTGATCAGATCGTGTAATATTTTACACTTGACACTATTTATTTATTTATTTATATTTTTTTTTTTGAAGTGTAAAGAAACTGTAATAGCCTTAAAAATATTTTTAGAAAAGATGTATATGCGTAAATAAATTATGTGGATGTCTTAAATAAGTTAAAGATAGCCTTAAAAATATTTTTAGAAAAGAATAAACTTAGTTAAAAAAGGGGGAAAAAAGAAAAATTTGCTACATGATTTCTATGAGCCAAAATTCAAGCTCAATAGGAATCTCAATTACTCTTGATTTTTTGTGACAAAGTTGTCATATAAGCATATACATGAATCATAATAATATGAGACTAAGCAAGGGTCTTGAACACAAATAAACATGATAAAGCTCTATAGAAATCTTTGTTAAATTTCATTGGAGAGACTCAACTTATATATAAACATATGTCCATCCATACATACAATCAATGTGAGACTATCTCACTTCAATACTTCCTCTCACGCGTAGTGTGACCAGACCGAGTAACAATCCCCCTCACGCTATGCGTGAGTCGGGTTAAATTCAAATTGTGTGAATGGACAAGGTTTTGATAACATGTTAAATTCCATCTTAAAACCAATTGGTACTAAGTGGAGAGACTCAACTGATATATAAACACATGTTCATCCACACACACAACCAATGTGGGATATATTACACTACTGATAATAATAAAAAAATGTCTATTGTACGACGGCGTTGCGGCAAGAAGGGCAGGAGATATTGGAGAGCAGCCAGGCGATGAGGCAGCAGCGGTGGAAGAGATGGGAGCAGTGCGTGCGTACCATGTGCTTCAGACTGCCCACGAATCTCTCCAAGAAGATATGGCTCTTCATATAGTGTTTTGGAATGACAAAATTGGTTATTCACAAGTGATGCAGGACTTTTTTTTTCTTATATGCTTTGCTTTTGTGATGCTTTGCTATAAATTTGTGCCGTGTACGTACATCAACCATCATTCGATAAAAAAACCAGCAGTTTTTCTTAATCACTAAATCTTGCAGCATACATTTAAGGTTTCATTTTTTGCTTAGTGAGATATTATTCTTTCTCGAAACTGAATATAAGATTATAATTTGTCCATTTTTTTTACTTAGTACTATTAATATTTCCTTATTTATATTTTATATTACACACACACACACATATATATATATATATATATGTATGACAATACCTATCTATTTATATGTGTACATATTTATTACTATTATACATTTAATTAATTATACATAAATAATATCGAAATAATATTTGAGTTTATATTACAAATTGGTAGTATTTTAATACTATTTTATGATTTGTAGCGTATATTATTTTATGTTTTGAGAACTATTTTGTCGATATATGCATAAGTAATCGATATATCATTGATATATACTCGGTATTATCGATAGTCGGTATTAAAATTCTTATAAGATATTCGTCGATATATCAATAAAATAAAAAATTTGATATCGGTATCGATATCGATATTTTAATCCTTGATTCGAACTACATCAAATAGGCAGGTACGTAATTATCTATCCCTTCTGTATTCTCTCATCAAGAAATATAGCGTTACGTGGTAATTTATTAATCAAGAAAATGGTAATTCCTTTTTGCATTCGTATTTAAGAATAGAATGCTCGTCCACTAGAATAATAACACAGGTTAAAGTCACTACCGAAATCAGCGCGAGCCAGATTCTACACGTGGCAGAAATGAATCTAATCTTCTACTTCTCTTGTCTCTGTCCCTCCTTTATTGTTTGGACCTTTATTTTTATTCGTGTCTCTCCATATTTTTATTAGGCATTTGTTATTCATTTTTTTTTCGTCTTGAATGTTACTTCTTTTACTGGATCGAAATAACTGGCCATGTGCGACAGTTATCAACAGTTGTATTTAGTAATTTTTTTTCCGAATGTAGTGAAATCTAAGACATGTTTTTGTTACACTCTACGCATGTGTAGCAAGTAAGAAGTAATTAGAATTGGAATATTATTTAGTATATAAACTTTGATTCTAAATTTAATAGGGTAGCCGACTTCATGAACAAAATATAATATGACATCTAAAACACTTCTAAACACTTTGGATTTCATAATACAATTCGTGTACTTAAAAATAAAAAGTCTACCACTCAAACTGAAACAATCGACAGATTTAATATGCACACAAATTTGCAATATTATCGGGTTAAATAGCGTAATCGCATATCATTTAATCTTATGCTATGATAAATATATCAATAAGAATGGTGCGAATCGATTCAGATTATTGTTAAATTCTCTCGAAACTCGTGGCATTTCTCTCTATGACGCCATTTCTAGGGCTTTGAAAAGAAAAAAAGTTAGGGTTTTCCGATCGAGTCAAACCAAGCCATGGCCGATTGGTATCAGCTTTTCCAGTCGATCTTCATCGGCCTCATCTTCTCCTACCTCCTCGCGAAGCTCATCTCAGTCGTCACCTCCTTCAAGGACGAGAATCTCTCAATCACTCGCCAGAAAAGCGACGAACAGTCGGCTTCGAAGCTCACGGCGGTCGGCGATTCGACTGAGATTTACACCGGCGATGTGGATTCCATGGCCGCCGAGCACGGGAGCGTGAGAAACGACAGCGTAGAGGGAAGCAGCGACGATGAAGACGACGATTGGGAAGGCGTTGAGAGCACGGAGTTGGATGAGATTTTCAGCGCCGCGACGGCGTTTGTGGCGGCGGCGGCGGCGGATCGGCAGAAGGTTTCGAACGAGGCGCAATTGCAGCTATACGGACTCTATAAGATCGCCACCGAGGGGCCTTGCACTGCCCCGCAGCCTTCCGCCATCAAGATCACCGCTCGTGCCAAATGGTATTGTCTCTGGTTCTCGTGATTCAGATATATATACATAGCGTTTTTTTGTGCGATGAGGATCTGTGTGAGTTTGGTTTCTTGTGAAATTTGTGAGAAAGAAGTGGTTATTTGTTGTTTGGTGAATGTGATGCTGTGATTAGGCTTCTTTGGTGTTTGTTCATTGGTGTTAAGAATTAGGAATAAGGTTGACTGTTGATTAGGATGTTAGAGAAGATCGTTGAGTTTCCAATTTAGGTTTTTTATTGGCGTTTTATCCTTGACTGGGAAATTCCTATCTTGTAGGTTGAGCATACGAATTAGGAATAAGGTTAACTGTTGATTAGGATATTAAAGAAGATCGTTGGGAGTTTCCAATTTAGGTTTTTTATTGGCGTTTTATCCTTGACTGGGAAATTCCTATCTTGTAGGTTGAGCATACGAATTAGGAATAAGGTTAACTGTTGATTAGGATGTTAAAGAAGATCGCTGAGTTTCCAATTTAGGTTTTTTATTGGCGTTTTCCTTGACTGGGAATTCATATCTTGTAAGTTGATTTGGATCGGTTGTTGTAAAGGCCGTGCAATGATTTGTGACTTTCATTGACAATGTTGCCTTGATGCGTCATTTTGGTGCTTTTGTAGTATTTAGGCTGTTTGCTATCTATTTGGGTGATTTGGCAAGGTATTAGGTTAACAAGAGTGGAAGTACACAAAGTTTAGGGAAAATTCCTTTTCGTTATGTTTTAGCCAGGTTAGTTATGTGTGGTATTTATGCTTTGTTTTCACTTTTTCTTGGTTATGAATGGCCATGATTCATGCTTTTAGGTATATAAGTGGGAAATATATATAGGGCTGTTTCTGGTTGGTATGAAATGCTGTGATACAAGATGCCTAGTAGTATTTGAAACAATAGTTTATCATATGTTTATTTAAGAAAAAAAAACCGGTGATGTAATCTGTTGGAAATTTGGCTTTGTTGTGGACATTGTGAAAGCAGTATATTATATTGAACGAGAATGACGATTACGGAGATGGATACTCATATGGGTTGTCCGCCAATTCATGGGTAGTATTGTTTCCCATAAGGGTACTAGCATAATTTCATTAAGCTTAACAAGACATTTCCATCCAAAAAAGATATCAAAGAAGACATTTCTATTTAGGTTAACGGAACGATTTCTAAAGGAATTCTGTGAGAGGATTCTAAGTAGAGCAAATTGTTAGTCCCTGCTTGTATAAACTCGTTGGTTGAGGGATAATTGAAAGAATTCTGTTTACTCAATATCTTGTGAAAGTTATATCTGAATGATCATTTTAGGCAAGCATGGCAGAAACTAGGTGCAATGCCTCCAGAAGCAGCGATGGAGAAATACATTGACATCGTAACAGAGCTTTATCCCACATGGCTGGCAGGTGCGAATGTGGTGAGACTGTAATTCCTTCTTCTACTGTTAAACTTGTACTCTTTACTTTTTTTCTATTGAAAAAAGATTCCTTAGTTGCTTCATATATGATAAACAGAAGAGCAGAAATGAAGGCAGGGATCGGACTAGCTCAAGCTCTAAAGGACCAATGGGACCTGTTTTCAGCAGCTTCGTTTATGAGGAGGAGTGTGCAAATGATTCGTAAGGTTCTTTGAACTTTTATTTTGGAAAACAAACGTCTTTAGCAGATTTCGACTTTTCCCGTAGAGTAGTCTCCTCAGAGATGGTTTCGTTTGCTTTCATGTGATTCTCTGTTTGGAGTTCACCCACTTTTCATCTCTGGCTTGGGACTTGGTAGATAGTCTCTCTCTTCTCGTACATCTCTGTTCAATGAACTAAAAAGTACATTTGCACCATGTTTCAGGAAGATGGAAGCTATTCACGACTACGCGAGAGAAGGAGAAATGGATAATCTGCTCAAATGCATTGAGAGCGGCATTCCGGTGAATCTGACGGGTTAGTTGTTCTCCGTCTCTCTCTCTCTCTCTCAATCCGAAGATTCATATCAAGTCATACTATATTTCTTTCTAAATCGCAGATAGCGAGGGTCGAACTCCGTTGCACTGGGCCGTAGATCGCGGTCACCTCAACATGGCAGAGCTTCTCGTCAGCAAGAATGCTGATATCAACGCTAAGGTATATCATCATAAACTCCTCCTTCATATTCTTTAAAAAATCTCAAACATGACGTGGATGTATATGTGTATTTATATATATGTATGTAATTTTTCTAGGACAAAGAAGGTCAAACAGCGTTGCATTATGCTGCGGTGTGTGAGAGAGAAGACATAGCGGAGTATTTGGTAAAACAGAACGCTGATACCAACGTAAAGGACGATGAAGACAACACTCCGTACGATCTCTGCGAACGCAAATGGCCGTGGATGCATAGTGCCAAGGTGGAATGAAACCGAACATCTCAAGTTAATCTTTGCTACCAAAAAAGAAAGAAGAAAAAAAGAAGAAGAAAAAAACATCTAGTGGATATGATGTATATGGGTGATATACACAGTTTCAAAAGTCTTTTAATCTCATGTTATACTTGGTTATATACTTCTAATGTAGAGCATTTTCTTTCCTTTTTCCTTTTTCTTTTCTTTCTCTTCCTCTAATTAATTCCATAACAAATGTTATCAGCTTTCTCATCACTGGGTGGAAACTAATAGGAAGGCTTCCCGGAAATTCTTTTGGGTCCTTTGCAATTGATCAACTTTTTCAAAAACGGTCATAAGTTCATATTGTCTCGTGCTTTTACACATTAAAGAAGGGTATTTCGTTATGGGAAGTGATTGCTTATTTGGTATTTCTTTTTTCTTTTTCTTCGTTACTGCCCTAATTCTCTAACATCTCTGAGGTTGCGTTGTCTCTGAGAAAAGAAAAGAACGCTCCCAAAGATGTGTTGTCTCTCACATCTTAAAATTTTAGCCTAAGTTGCTAAAATTTATAACAAATTTTATTTTTTAAGCCTTAAAAGTTAAAATCCATAAGTTCAGAGACTAGTTGTGTAAGAAATTATAGAAATGTGGCTAATAGCACGCTAAGTGTCAAAAATTAAAAAAAAATACGTCTCTTTGACAAAATACTTTAAAGACCAAACTAATTAAGAAAAGTATGATTTTATGATTTGTCGTTGCATATGTCATTCAGGAGGGGTATTGGGATCCGAATCCTGACCGGTTTCCTTTGTGATCTCGGGTTTCACGGCTCATTTCGAACAGAGGAAGAACTCAGTGAGCTATCTTCACGGACTATTGAGCTCAGTAATTAACGATGGTTCAAATCACCATGCAAAGATAGGACTGAACTGGACGCACGTCGTGAGCTAGCAACTTAACCGACGAAGTGTCCTCTAATTTTTTTTTTTTTTTTTCTAATTACATGCTTGCTCGAGCCCTAATTACTGTTCTTTACTCCTCATAGAGTCGTACTGCACTTCAATAATAAAAACCTACTATTCATTCTCATATTATTTTACAGTCTTCGTGTTCTATATAATTTATTTAATTAATCTTCCAAATACAAATTCATATATTTTAACGAGAAGCGAATTTGATTTAACGAGAATTCAAGGTGCAAATTAAAGAAAGTCAAAGCGGGCTTTGTTTTTCGAATTCGAGACTCGAGAGAAATCTCACGTCAACATAAACATAGGATGTATTACCAAATAGTAGTAGATGATTATGTATTTTGTATGTTTGAATTTTAAAATGACTATTTTATCAGTATGTTGTTGAATCATGATTTTGAATCTTTTTTTAGTAGTGCTCAAATTTTCTAAATTTGTTGTAATTCTATAGTCTAATAAATATAGCTGTATGTATAATAGTTTTTATCATAGCTGATTATGTTTTATTAGTTGTGAAATTAGATTAACAATAATTTTTTCTTCATACACATATATATCGTTCCAATTTTGATCAAATTTAAGAACATCATGATATACCAAAAAATAGTCCAGTATGTAGTTTTTTCTCACCCATAAGACACTAGCCACGAAGATATCAAGAAGTGTGGCTTGTGAGAGAATACGCTTTCAATTCCATCATCATATTTTCCTACAATCTTTGTTTATCTTCTTTTTTTTTCTTTTTTTTTCTCCATCTCGAAATGTTCAATGATATACTGGACTACAAAGATGCGAAACTATATATACCCTTCTTTGGAAGAGCTTTTTCCGAAGATTGCGATCGACAAAAACAAGTTCAATATATATATGTTAGTAATGGAAATATACTTCAGCTTCTTATGAGTTAAAATTGTTCTAAGGATAATATAAGCAGTTAATTAAATTAATCATGTACATGGCAACGGTCATATATGAAGCCTTTGCAATTCTCCTTAGAATAAATGGTATTTTTAAAAAAAAAAGGTAAATGGTAAATTTTCTTAAATGACCTATTGTGAATTTGTTTCAAGAATGACGTGCGTGCTAACTTTTATTATTGTTATGTATATTTATGATATGACACTCTCCACCATGTGCATATGGATATCAATAGTATCAAGATATAAGAAATATAAGTTTGGTGGATCGTGACTATTCCCATATACATGATATCACATATATTCTCTGCCACAAATCCACTCTCTTATAGTACGTGTTCAATGCAAAAATAACAAATATTTGTAAATGGGATATATTTGATAAGGAGAAAATAGGATATTTTTTTTTTATGAAAAGGAAACAATTACAAGTAAGCATGCAATAGGAATAGCAAGTACCACCGACTATTATTCAAGTGACTCAAATCTTTTTTTTAGCACTTTGAATAATTTGATATCACATACCGTCCACAGAATATGCCACGAACCTTATTCGTTTTTATCATGGCATTAAATAAAATAAAACTATTTCTTTTGAACCTGAAGCATTTTGAAGCAAATTGAACATAACATGTACAATGGTCAAAGTGTTGTGTGATATAGTGATGGCGTAACAACAGTGTACAAATCAATATCTTTTTATGTACAGCACATGACATGTTTGATTGGAAAAGTAGCCCAAATACTTATGTGGTTTTTATAGCAAGTATTAGGTAGAATTAAGGGTATTTGCATTATGGTCCTTACATTTGTACGCGTTGGCATAAATAATACTTGAATTTTGAGAACTTAGTACATGTGGTCATTGTACCTAATTATATATATATATATATATATATATATATATATATATATATATATATATATATATATATAGATATTCAGGTGTGCGCAACATGACCCTTTTTTAATTATATTTGTGAAATCATGTAAAAAAATCATCACAAAATACACTTATTCCTGCTTTAGCTTATTAGTTGTGATTTTTACTAGTGAATTGAACATTCTACGTCACAAATTTGAAATGTCGTAAAATAAATGAACGGAAGTTAGATATAATAGCTATATGTTAAATTTTCAAAGTTAACTAATTATTTATATATTGAAAAAAAAAATCTACTACAACTCGTAAAGTTTATGATCGTATGCAAATAGTAATGCCGAAAAAAATGACAGTATTCCCATCCCACAATGTTAAAGCGTTGCGCGCAAGAGACAAGTTAGACCTAAATTAAATGGCTACTTAAAGCCTCTCTAATGATTGCGACCATGACATTGTTTGGTCTCCTCGAGGATAATTAGGTTCATATACCCTCTCTTATTTATTTTTTTATTGATGTTATTATAAGAATAAAAAAAATTCAACTCTTGTGAGTGTTGGGTTGTTTAAAATCCGTCTTGCGTTTCAAGTGCTTTATAGCTAATTGTTGATATTATCACCAACATTCAATCACTTTCTCCCATTCTATTAGTCAAGCTTTTATTTTATTTCATTTATGTATTGTAAGTTGTAATCCACTATTTGTGTTTGCTTTCGATTTCCCAACCATTGACTTCCAGGAATGGACGAAAGCCGAAAAATGAGGATCAAAAGCACAAAGTCTCTAAAGTGGCGTTTGGTACCACGGAAAAAAGAAGAAGGAGATGAAGGGGTGTGATACTTTCTTTATTGCTAAACTAGTACACTATAAAGGTGTGAATTTAGTTTTGGCCAACGTTTAGTCAAATAATTATTTTTTTTGTTGATGTGATAGTTAAAAAAAGGTAAATAATCAATTAAAATGTTTGAAATTTTTATATATTAAACGTTTCGTAAATCTTACGTATAGTCATAAAAATTATATGACCTAATAAATGAAATTGATTATATATCTATGATATACGTCTATAAATATATGAACGTGATTATTTACGTAAAATTTATGAAATATTGACTATTTAACAATATAAAACTGTAAATGTGACTATTTACCTAATTGACTCATTTTAAAATGTATAACACTCTCGAATATGTCCTTTCTTGAAATAACAAGCGGTTTTTTAATAAAAATAAATAAATCTTTTATTGTTAATAAATATTAGATATTTTGTTTCCATCTCTCTCTCTCTCTCTCCGATTATGAATTTTTTAATTGTTGTTCCAGGTTTTTTTTTTTCAAATTCGTCAATTAACGTTGTTTAAATGTTTTTCCAAATTTTACTTTCGAAGCTTGTATTGCAAATTATGTAATTTTTTTGTTAATTAACATTGATAATTTGCTAGTTTCTATGGCATTTATGTTTTTTTTCCTTCAAATTCTCTTATTAACGTTAATTAGCGTTATTAGGTTATGGGTGTCTATAGTTTTTATATTTTTAAATTTTGAATTTTTGTATAGTTCATCACTGTAAATTTTCGTTAATTATTGTTAATAGTTACTATTTTAATTTTTAATAACTATGTATATTTTATCATTGGTTTTTTTTGCAATTTTTTTTTATTTTTTCCCTCAAGTTTTCTTTAATGATTTGCATTTTTAAAGGAAGCAGTGTAGAGATTTTAATTATTTCCCTTTTTTTTTTAAATATAGCATAGAGTATTTGGGTAACTTAATAAAATGCAATGGGTATTTAACTAAAACGTTTGAAACATTGGCTAAATTGAAATTTTAACGTTTCAAAATGACTAGTTTGCTATAATAACCTTATTAGTATGCAATAGTCAATAGTGTATGACAACGGTCAATAGTGCCCTTAAGTTCTAAATGAAATAGCTAAAATTACGTTATTTAGTTTTTTTACACTGTCAAAAAATTATTTACATGGTTAAAAGATTTATTCACACCTGATTCTTGGACATTTTTTTTCATAAATTCGAACTGTTTTTTTTATCAATTTTAAATAAACTTTAACTATTTTGCAAATTCATTAATTTAATTTTTTTTTTTTAACTAAAACACCCATAATATTATCATTGTGACTACTGATGAACTTTTGTCAACTATTTACATTGTATTTCATCATCAAAATCAGCTACAAATAATAATTTCAATTACACTTAACTGAAATTGTGGTTAAAATTAACCGATCGATTTAATCTATAATTAATTGAATAACTAAGTCACCAAAATTTGGAGATTTGCTAAATAAGTAACTTTTTATAAATTTTAAGTAAATTGTCATTACGGTGATGTGACATTGTTTTGACATTTTTAATATTTCATTTATACTCTTGAAATATGATGGTTATTTACAATTGTTAACAAATATTTACAACAATTAATGTCTATTTTGATTTTGTTAATAAAATCTCGTGACTATTTAGTTAAAATTTATCAAAAGTTGACTATATAGCAAAACTTGAGTTTTAGTACGGCTATATATCTAGAGAGCCCTTTAATTTAAACGGGTAAATTATTGGTCATTAACTTGATGAATATACATTTGATATATAATTAACAATTTGACCCACTACTCTATTTTATATACAGATATGCCATTAGTCAGACAATAGATCAATGATTACTGGTCGGAAAATAATTAATCCCCGGAAATCTGTAGTGTTTGGTAACCACTGACTAGACAAGGAAAAAGAAGTGCCATCATTATCATGCAATATTACTCCGGTACTACACAAGGGCAAATGCCAAATATATTATTGTGATTATGCAACAAAGACCTTATGTTCAATTAATATAACTGTTGTCGCTCTTATTGATTAATAGAATTTGTTGTGTCTTGTGTGCATTGTATTGGTCCATTTTTAATGAATTCAATGATTTCTAGACTGAATAAACGGGCACCAGTAGAAAAAGGATTTACACAGGGGTTTTCAAAACTTCAAATCAAACATCAGTGGACTTAAGTAATTGATTATTTTGATGAATTAAGACATGGTAGAATATTAGAAAGGTAAAAGTAAATTGACTTTGGAAAGGCAGTTGTAAATGCGGAAATGAGAGGAAACAAAAGCAGCAGCAAATTTGAGTGCATATATAACTTCTAATAAGCCATGCAAACAAAGTACTCTGTACTGTTTGTCATGCATATTATTTGTAATTTTAATATATTGCAAAATATAATCATGAAGTTGACCTGATTTATTTTTTGTGGGCAACTAAAGCATTCATCTTCATCATTCTGTTTGCAATGTGGGTGGGTTTGCACAATGACAACATGAATATAAAAGAAGAAATTTCAATTTTTTTTTACCAAAAATTAAGAAATATCAAAGTTAGACTTCATAATTGTAAAATATTTAAAATTGGACTTTGACTTAAAATCGGACAAAAATGCTCTTTCCGATGAAATTCATAGCTTTTTTTGACGAGTTATGCTGATTTACGATGAAATTCAAAGATTTAAGATGATTTAAGATGATTTCGAATGAAATTCAAAGATTTAAGATGATTTATGATAATTTTCGATGATTTAAGATGATTTTCGATGATTTAAGATGATTTCGGATGTTTTCTGATGAAATTCAAATATTTAAGAGGGAAAAATGGACTAATATGGCATTTTTGTTCGATTTTGGGTTAAAATCCAATTTTAGAAATTTTGAAGTTTAGTTTTGATATTTCTCCATTTTTGAGGTCCAAAAAAATGAAATTTCTCATATCAAATGTCTTGTCTTGAATTGGAGTGTCTAACACAATTGTTCTACTATTATAAAAGTTTAATACCAATTTTTTTTTTTTACTTTCCATAAAAGATATTCATTATAATCATCTACCAGTATATGAAAATTTCGTTAAAGTACATTATTCAAATTTAATAATAATTAAAAATTCACCGCAATTTAGAGATTAATTCACCGCTACAAAATATATAAAATCTTGTTTTGTGATATTATTAAAAAAAATTCATTTAATTTTTTTTTTATAAAATAACTTTATAAGTATATACGACATTATTGGTAAGTCATTATAGCTCTTAATATGCCAATTAACCTCTTTGAAATATTATGTTTCCCACTAAGTATAATATTTTTCATCTTTAGTATGACCCATAATAACCATCTCTCTCTCTCTCTCTCTCTCTCTCTCTCTCTCTCTCTCTCTCTCTCTCTCTCTCTCTCTCTCTCTCTCCATGCAAACCATCCCTATTTAAGCAGGCTTTGAGTTCACTATATCGTTATAAATAGAGCATAAAATCTTACTAGAGGAATACGAGATTAACCAAATATGGCTCTTAGAAACAAGACCCTTTTATTACTCTCTCTTATGCTCCTCATCACTTCTTTTTTCTCAGGTGAGTTAATTAAATATTTGTAATCTTAATTTAATTCCAAGACACCTTTTAGCTTTAATATTTATGTCAAATATGTACGTAATTAATGAATAGCTTGATCTTTTTTTTTTTTTTTTTGCAGTTGAAGTTGAAGGATTCAAGAACCATAATATTAATACCCCTTTAGTCAAGCAGCTTCAAGAGGTAATAAAACATAATTTTATTATACGGTACATTTGTATATGTAGATTTTTAATTATTGCATAACTAATTATCATGTATATGCACATTTTGAAGGATGATTTGCGAGTGAAGATCTATAAATCGCGAAAGCTTTTGACGAACGGAGCTACTCTTCTGGATTATGATGATGCTGAACCAAACCCTAGGCATGACCCTAGAAGGAGAAGATCAAACCCCTAAACTTTATATATATATATATATATATATATATATATATATATATACACACATATATATAGATATAATCCTCTTTCTCTATCTGATGAGCTAGGTTTTGATGATAGAGATATTTGGAATTATTGCTGTTGTTATAACTTATAATTAACTACTCTAGCTCAACGAGTTAGCTAATTAATTAGCACTATTTTATTATATATTTTAGATATTGTAAAATAACTCTACGTGGTTAGCCATGTAGATTTGAGGCATCAAGTATGAAGTCAAATTACATCGTTGTTTAAATTAAATATACGAACAAATATGTAATAATTACAAAATAAAGAGACTCAAAACTCGGTCTTGAGTTTATGCATTGCCGAGACTAAATCCTGCTTGTTAATAGTAATACATTGATATTTTGAATGCTGTCATATCTCATATGTGGTATATAGCTATAATTTAAAAAAAAATCCTTGCATGCTTTTAAACGTACGTTGACAGAATTCGTTTTCTTTTTTCGAACATGGTAATTGATGATGATGATATATATATATATATATATATATATATATATATATATATATATATATATAATATATATATCAGTAAGATTTGTGGGACAAAATTATTGATAGGACATCACTATGAAGTACCCTATAGACAGTTTTATATATTCCTTCCCAAGAAGCAAATAGAACTGGTTTGTCTTGTAGAGCTAAAAAGCTGCTGTGTCAAATTCCACTCTACGTTTTCCATGTGATCCAAAGAAGAGCTTGATAATAAGTTAATAACACACAGTATTGTTAGGTCGTGAGATGCCTTTTTTTTTTTTTTTTTTTTCTTTTCTTTACTGAGCAAAGCTATATGGTTTTGTTTTTAGCATCGTCAATATAGATATTGGTGAGACCCCAAGCATGATAATTTGAATGTATCAATCAACTAAACGACCTTCATATATTATTTTAGAAAATTGGATATATATGTATATATATATATGTATGTTTTCTTTTATCAATTCTATATGAATTTTTCTCATAGATAAAGAAATTTAACACTAATTCTAGCATTTTCGTGTAGGATTTCAAAATTGTGAAACTGGTTTCTTTCAACAACAAAAAATTGTAAAACTTGTACGAGTCCTTCATAGTCGAATTTATATATAAAATGAAATCTCTGATCTATCATACTATGACAAAACGATGTCATTATGACTTTACACGCTAAGAAATATCAGTCATTGTAGTAATTTCGCGTCATCTATTGGGAGTATTCAAGAGATATTTTGCTGAAGAAAAGCTACGGCTACACAGGTAACACGGTTAAGAAATGCATCGCAAAAGTTTGTTGAATTTAGTATTATCATATGGTCTTTGATATATCCATATTTTAAACATATAGAATGCCATCTTTGTAGGGTTAAATGTCATCAGTATATAATCACCTGTATTACAGCAACAGGTTGGATAACATATATATACATGTCGGGTAACGGGTGTAATAGTCGTGTACCGGTTAACCCGGTTCACTAATTAAAAAAAGAATAACCACTCAACAAGTCTAATTAATATCGATTAAAATTTAAAACTACAAATTTAAAGGCCGACTTACTAAAAATTCGGAATTCATCATATTCACAATACAAATAATTAAATAACTATGAAGGTAAATAAGTTAAGAACTAAAATTAAATTATACAAGTCGGGTTAGCTTGTGTCCGTAGCCGGTTAATTATTAACGAGTATTACATGTTACCCGTTAAACCATTTAAATAGGCATTACCCGGCCCGTTTAAATTGAGCAACGGTCGGGCAAACAAATACTGAGTAATAATGTCATTCCTATGTATAATCATCATGCTATAAAGTGTTTTCACTTCTAGAAAACAGGCTTTGAACGACGCAATTATAGACTGCGCTCATGGAAAAAAGCGCAGTCTAAAGATTTTTTCGGTTTAATCCAATTGCATAAGGCCACATGGACTGCGTAGTGAAGTTAGCGCCATTGGAAATATTTTTGCAACACGTGGTCGTGGCAATAAAAGTATACACGGCGTCTATACAGAAACCGCCGTGTATAGCTTCAGTACACTGGTAGTTTGACACGAGTCTGGGTCAGAATATAAACAGAGTTCGCATAAAAACGCCGTGTATAGTTTTCAAATTAATTTACTATACTCATACAGCTCATATCAGTCCCGTACTTGATCTTCTTCATCATCACTCTCACCTTTCTCTCATCATCGGCCCCTCTTCCATTGTCATCGACCACACTCTAGCCCTCCCCTGCCACGCCGTCGTTCTTCTTTCTTGATTCTTCGCGCGGTCGGTTTTAAAGTCGGGTTCGTGATTTTTTTCTTCAAAAATTTTAAAATTATTACTTGTTTGCATAGGTTATATGGTGGTTTTCCAACTGTTTTGAAATGTTGGGTCTAGCATTGTAATTTCTTTTTTCGTTGGGTTCTAGTATGCTCTAAATTTTTATGGGTTATTGTATACTAAGTTAATGTAGTTGTTCTATAGCGTTTTTGAAGTATTGGATTGGTGTGATTTTAACGTGTTCGTGCTCTCCAACCCTGTTCTTAGTCTGTCGACCATTTCGGGGTCAAATTTCTTCGATTCTTAAGTTTTTTTTTATGTTATTTTTCATTTGTTTGATTGTTGCATTGTTATGATACTTTATTTGGGTTTGTACAATTTGTGTTCGGATTGTTGATTTTGATAGATTTTAACTCAAATTTGTGAATGTTTCTAAGTTGTATGGGTTTAAATAGGCTATAAAATATTGAATGGGTCCAGTGATAGGTCTACCATGATATGTTTTAAAGGCGTTTATATTAAAACGCCCACTATTGTTTGAAAAAGAATTTTTTTTGTCCTTTTGTGAAATGATTACGTATATAGTAAAGTTTGTCCTTTTGTGAATTCGTGATTTGATTACTAAATGTTTGGTTGTCTTTGTTTGATGGCGTTTTTTTATTTGAGTTCAACTACCGTGTCATTTGTGTTTTAGTATACATTTTGTTAACTTGTTGGATTTGATATAATTTTTTTTAAAGTCTTACAAAATGGACAAGTTATGGATGACTTTACATAGAGGTACAAAACAATACATTGATGATGTGGAAACTTTCTTGAGTCAGTGTCGAGCGGTTCGCGATAATGTAAATCGAATTCTTTGTCCTTGTGAGAAATGTGGAAATTATCAATACGGGGACATCCGTTCTTTAAGAGATCATTTCTTCATAAACGGTATCGACATTGGCTACACTCAGTGGGTACATCATGGTGAAAACTCTAAGAAGCGCAAGAGTATTGAAGTATAGGCCGAAACAGTTCCTGGTGGTGACGAAGGTGACGCTCCGTATGTTGCTGAGTTGGTCGATGATCTGCAAGATGAATTGCTTGATATGCATCGTCTATACTTGTACATGGCGTGTATATATAAGTGTTGTGAATACTTTTTCTGCCACAATCCAACTTGGCTCCAACGTGTCACAAGAATAAACTGCGCTTATTTTGGGCGCCGTCTAAAATTTTTAACGTCACACGATACAACGGCGCTCTACTAGCGTTGTTATATGTATTTGAATGCGTATTTTAAACGTCTTCGAATGGCCTTTTCGTAGTAGTGTTTTTTCCTATTTGCTTTTCATCAGTGGCTATCAGACCACTGGTGTGAGATAGATCAGAATTATTAATGGTGAAGACCTTGGGAAAGCCAAAGACTTGATATCGGTTTCCCTTTGCTATATATCAAAAGTTTTATTGTGGCTCAAGTAAATAGACACAAGATTTTATTAACAAACCAACTTTTGACACAGCCAACTTTTGGTAAATTTTAAGTAAATAGACACAAGATTATATTAACAAAGCCAAAAATACGTTATTAGTTGTAAATAGTCGTTAATAATGGTAAGTAACCATCAGACTCCAAGGGCATAAACGAAATGCTGAAAACGTCCAAACAATGTCACATAACCATAATAACTATTTACTTAAAATTTATTTTAAAAAATTGACTATTTAGCAAAAATCTAAAATTCGGTGGCTTGGTTACTTATAAATTTGTGCTATTCCCTTGTTCATGATTTCTATTCATGACCTATTTATTCCAGCTCTAAGAGTAATTCTTTTTGTGGGCGTTGTCTATGATGTTGTTTCTTTTGTTGATAATGGTGCCAGTCTCTATCTCGAATGTTCCCGTAACCCACCTCTAGAAACCAAGGAACCGCGGTCCAGCACGGACTGAAATAGAAGTCGGTTCGACAGCTTTTCAGGTACATTTTAACATTGATCCGGGCAATCACTAGTTTCGCAAAAGTTCCACACTGGTTACACATACATACGAAAATGTGGATTTCAAACTCCTATAAAAGTAGGAAATCCTATAAAATTGGTTACATTATAGAAGTAGGAAATATGTTGCACAACATTATAAACAGCTACATAATATAATTCTTTTGATCACTATGTGGATTCCTATACACCATTTTAAACGATAATCACCCGGAGGAACCTACAATGGAACCATAGATGTCATCCATATCCCTAGCAATAAAACCCCCACGGTAGCAAAAGCCTGGCCTAGTTCGAACACGACATTTTGTTCTTCAAGCGGCAAATTTCTCCAATCCGTTCGCCTACACAATATTTGAAATTTGTGAATCAATTTCGGGGCGATAGAAATGAACCACAAGGTTCAAGGGCTGTTATAAAAGATGGTCGGATTAATTACCCTAAATCGACAATGACAATGCTAACATTATCTTGAGTGCGCCGATCCTGTAATTATTTTCTCGTGAGATTAAGCTTTTCATAATGATTGATGAAAAACGAAAAGAAATAAAATTGTCCGCGTAAATGCTTTTGACATTACCAGAGCCACTTGAGCAAGTGCTTCACAAGCAACCTGAAAATTTTATATCGGGACAAGACATTAATTAAGCACCACTTTTGGCCAATTATAGTAATTATTACTAAAAACAACTTAAACTTACTAATTCTGAAAATCAAGCTCAACATGAGAGAGATCAGTACCTGAACATCTCCGTGCTGTCGAAGTTGGTTTCTAACGAAATCGACTGCTTCTGAGCTGAAAACATACAAACAAAAAAAATTATTTCTTAGTTACTAAAAAATAATATAAAATTAATAAGCAGAAGAGTCAACATATGATGTGAAAAACCTTTTGATATAATCCCACAAGCCATCTGATGCTAACAGAAGAAATTCAGTGTCTTTCCCGAGCTGCACTTGAAAAACATCCGGCATTGCAGTAACCAAATCTCCTCTGAATTGTACACTGCCACAACATTAGAAACATAACGAGTTTAATGTCCGCGCTTTGCTGCAAAGATTTGGTATTTAATAAATAAAATAATTAATAAGATAGTGACTAATAATAGTTATATATGTATAAAAATATAATACGTATCACATTGTATGTTTTATACTAATATACACATTTTAAGAAAAAACAATTACTAATGTACACATACATATACACATCATGAGTTTGCTTTTGGATACTAAAAGGTTTTTACTCTTCATTTCATAACTAAATAAATCATGCGAGTTATTATATTATTACTTGCTCCTTCTCGCGGCGTTGTGATTGAAGAAGACTGCTTGATTGAATGAGAGTGGATATATAAGAGGACAATAACTTAATAAAACAATGTTGACAATTTGCATTTAGAGAATATATTTAAATTTATTAATATACTCCCATCTTTGCTGAATATGTTTATATTAAATAAATACTCATAGATATTCTATAAATTGAACACAACAAATATGATAATGTATATTATACCATCTTCAATTACATCTTTCTTAACATTTTTCATTATTTTAATGATGTAATATTTAGCTAAGAAGAAAATTAGGTTGCAGAATAAATTAAGGAAAAATCAGAGAGATGTATAAGTAACACTATTGAGTTAAATTTGAGTTAATAATGATCTATCATATTAACTATTGTATAAGTTTGATCAAATAATTTGATTAGGTTACACCTGAGCTAATTAAATCGAATAAACAATTGAATTAATGATATTAATAAATTAATTACTATAATTATTTTCATAAATTTAATTTTAATGTTTTATATTTTATTAATTTATTTTTGTCCATCACTTTGCAATAATTTGATATATTTATATGGATAGGAATCACTTCATAATTATTTAAAATTTTGAAGATCTTATAACAGTGATATTGATTACTAACTGCAATATTTTTTTAAGGTTTATAACAATTTTATAATAATGAAAACTCACGCAAAGAGAGTTATGCATCCAAATTCCAAACTTTTTTTTTTTTGCTAGCTAGGAATGGTAGGACCCACACATTAACACTCTTAATAGAGTTTTCGATCAAAAAATTTATATAAAATAAAGGCTTTAGAGAACTAAAAAAATATAAAAAATGACTACAGGATTTTGGGGTTTCTTTTTAGTATATTAGGATAATTATGTTATGACTTCTCGTCTAGCGTGACAATATATTCAGTTTCTTCTAGTACAAGAAACTGATTACTGAATCAATCATATATTGAAATCTCACTATAACTTGCTTGATCTTTCGAAGGACATAAGTGGAGTATCGAAACAGGATGACATTGAAGAAATTGAGACAGAAACGAGAAATAATTTTTTCGATTTTTTTTTCTGCATACCGTGAAGCAAATTTTTCTGGCCATCTTCCTTCTTGGACTCCTTTCTTAACCATCCTGTTCATGTATTTTAAAAGAGACATTATATATTTATAAATAAATTTATTTGATGATGATGATGATGCGTTACAAACCAAAATCATATATCAAGAGAACTTACTCGTTTTTCCTCGATTTGAATCGCTGGTCTCCAAATGCACGAGATACGGCTATATCTCCGCAAATTCTTCCATTTGAGATCTACGAGCATCAAAGAATGCTATTATGTGAAACAAAGTGACTAGGAAAACTGAAATGAATAGAATTTTGAAAAAAAATAGAAAAGAGAATAAAAATCAAAATTCAAAAACACACCCATCCACCTGCTTCTCTGATCCTTTTGATTTCTTGAAGAGAGGCTTTGTTGCTTCCATATGGCCGGTGAGGATTGGTCAACTCTTCGACTTTCCCGGTTCGACACAGAACCTGAATCAGTAATTAAATCATATTCACCGAAAGAATGTTTTTTTTTTGTTTAAACGTTGTTCTTTCATCGTCTTTTTCAATCGATTTTCAGTGCTAACACATACCACGCAGGAATCGCCGATATGAGAAACAAACAACGCATCGTTCCCAACGAACATAACCGTCGCCGTTGTTCCAGATTCATCCTCGTCGCCGTTCAACGCAAGCCTTTAATGTGCGAAATGAAATCCTCAACATGATGATATAAGAAAGAATAGCACAAGCTGAAATTCCAAAGAGGAAAAAAAAAAAAAAAAAGTGTTTGTTCTTACAGCTCCAACAACTTCTTATCGGCTCTCTGAAAAGCCTCTTCCAACGCGACTCTAATGGCGCTGAAGCGTTTTTCTGTGAGTAAAAGCCCACCTTGCAAAGCCGAACAACACTCTTTGTAGAGCTCTTCTCTGACCAAATTTTAAGAGAAACGAATCATATATAGAATCTCCTGATTTTATATAAAAGCAACGACTACGAATCTCCTGATTTTTTTCGATTCATTTTTCACGGAGACAGAAAATTTCAATATTCCGAACCTGAGAAACTTGGCGGATGAGAAACCGCCGTGACCGTCGAAAACAGCGGCGAACAAGAATCCGTCAAGCTCGTCGGATCGGACGACGACCTCGTCCTCCATCTCCTCCCTCGGACCTTGAAGGCTCGTCGATCCCCATCGGATTCGGCCGGATCCGGTCAACGCCGTTGACTGAGCGTCGATGGCTATGGCGGAGCAATTCGCGCTGGGTCTCCTTCTCGCGGTGGTTTTAGGGTAAGAAGAGTGACAGTTTAGGTATTTGGTGAAGAGAAACCTCTGTAACTGTTGGCTTATCAAAGCCATCAGTTACCACTCAACCGCTTCGAACTGAGTCGGACTCGCCGAGTCGGGAGAGAATCGGTGGGAGTGGCGATTTCGGGGATTTGATTTCTGTGACTAAGGAAGATAAGAAGCTGAACGATCCTATGCCGCGAAATTATTTTACGCTTGTGAATGACTGTCCTCTTGCCACGTGGCTGGTCCCCACTATTTCCCTGTTCTTTTTAGTTGCTTGCTTGTACAGTAGTAGTACCTAGTACAAATACTTGTTTCTTTTTAATTCGCTGAGAATTTGCTAGTACACTATTGCTTGGTATTACTATTATTACTAATATTATCATCAAAAAAATATATTATCATCTAGTACTTAGTTAGCATTGCTAATGATTGTCGTTTTGCTTGATTTTTATATTTCTATACTTTCCAGATTTTCTTTTCTCCGCATTCTTTTCCTGAGCTGAGCTGAGCTGATATAGATTCCCAATGCAAGAAAATAAATTCACTCACCTGGGTTCTCTTTGTCAACTACCAATGCTGATATAATGAAGAGAAATTAACATTAATAATACCTTTTTTTTTTTTTACTAAGGCAGTTTTTTTTCACGACCTTGATTTGGGAAGTGGCGTGTATTTATCTCTACGAATAATACTAAAGTAAACTCCATGTTTTTTTTACAAAGACGTGAAAACATTGTTTTTTTTTTCTTTTCTTTTCCTCTAAAATCAAGTGTGTTATGAAGCTAGTCGTCAAAAAATAAAATAAAAATACTTGCATTATGATCATTATTTTAAAGGGAAATTTTTTTTTGAAGAAAATAATAATATATGTCAATTTCCCTTACGGCAAATCAGAACCCCTCCAACAAAACACACATACTCTTGTAGAAAACAATTCCTTTTTTTTTTTTTTTTGTTATGCTCTAGTGAGTGTTCAATAACATACAACTTTTTTTTCTTTTCCCTTTCTTGTTGATCAAGAAAACTCTTCCTTGATAAAAGACGGGCCGGGCTTGTACTCGTCGACGGTGGCGTAGGCGTCGGGGCGGTCGTAACCGGCCTCGTTGACGCGGTTGCTAATGACGTGAAGGATGGCCTTTTTGGATCCGCCATAGGCGTCCCTGTCGTTGATGACATACTCTGTGGCCTCGGCCGCGATCTCGTTCACGAAATCGAAACGGTTGTCTTCTCTTAAAAGAAGCCTCTCTATGTCCATCGTCAACACTTTCCCAGCTTCTTCGACTTTCCTCACTTGCTCCTCCAGAAACGGTACTCTCTTCTCTTTACTGTACTCCAACTTCTTGTCGTTCTTCGTCTGAGAATAACACACATCCCCACAAACTCAAAATCAATCACTATAAAGAAAAGAAAAAGGTTTTATTTATTTATTTATCGGGCCTTGATATCTTAGGATTCTAGTTAATCTTGTTGTAGTGTGTTATATATGAGAGGGTTCACAAGTTAAAGGGTTGTGTTGTAAAAATTTTACTCAAACTTGAGCAATTTTTAATCTTGTGTTATTCTATTTTTCCTAGTTCTAATTCTCTATTAACAAAGTTCGATTTGTGTTGCTTGACTTCTAAGGAATCTTTTAATTTTCTTATATGTTATAATAGTAGTATTTTTAGGTTTTTGCGCGATAACATAAAGCTATAATTAGTCGTTCGAGGTGGTTTTAGGATAATTGGTACTATCTCAGTTTATATATACATGATGAAGTTAGAATGGATTTACAATCAAATTTACGCGAGTATAGAATGAAAGGAAGAAATTTCTATTGGGAGAGTTAAGCGTATCCCCGATACCCTCATTATCTTTGTAGTTTGTACCCATTTATCAATTAATTATTTCTTTAAGGCAACGACTTATTAAAACCAAATAAAGGTAACAGAAAAAGGCATAATTTGGTTTTTACATCACCTTCATGTAATAACAATGGCATTACTGCACAGAGACTGTTATTTCCCATCTGGCAACATGTTGGTATGAAAATAAAATCAAATATAAAAACCACTAGACTGTTTATTGGTCCGATGAAGAAGCTCCAAATCGCTTCCAAGTTCAAACTTTTAGTTAAACAAATTCAGAAGAAGAAGGGAAAGGTTTGAACTTAGCTAGACAAATAACTCTTGTTCGTTGCAGTTTTGTTTCAATAAAAGAAATATGAACTCGGAAAAAATAACGTCACTAGCTCATCATCACAATGAATAACTGTTTATTCTTTCATGTCTTAAAATCTCTGTTATAGACATAAGTTTCTTCCAACGTTGAATCTCTTAACCTGAATCCTAAACATCTAAACGATTACTTGAGCGGACTAAAATATCAACTTTATAGTCAAGAAAAAATAGAAATAAAATATCTCAAATTTATACTACGCAACTTTAAAAAAATATATCGGCTTTCCAGTCATGAACTCTTTTCTTTTGATTTTTTTAGTAGTCATCACAGCGTTGAGTAATAAGATTATCCAAATTCAAACCTCAATTCCATCCAAGCGTTTAATCAATGATTCTAACTTAGAAAACAAGCCAAACAGAAACAGATACTAGCCCAAATACATAGCGAAAAGAAAAAGCATTTGGATTTGTTACCAATTTTCTTCGCCGCCAAATTTGCCGACCTTCGCTATTCTTCTTCATTTGTGAAATTACCTGAATACGACGGAGTAAATCATTGTCTTCTTATTATTATTATTATTATTATATATATATAATTAAATACCTGTGTCTTAGTCGAACGATTGCAAGCTATCGAATTCCATGGTCTCGGCTCTATCCCCTGCGTTCAAGAAAAAACGAACGAATCGATTGCGAACTCGAAAAGGAAAATAAAGAAAGACGATGCTTTTCAATGAGAAGTGAACACAAAATTACAGGGGAGAGAGTGAAGCGAAGCGCCATGGAAGCCATAGGTGAGCAATGAACGATTTTGCCTCGCTCTATGTTGCTTCGGATTACGCTTCGTTCCAGTTGAGTGGTCTCTATGACAAAAATGTCCCCCGTTAGCTTATGGAATTTACGTGCGTGCCATCGTAGAATGACCTGTCGTTTTTCCGACTCGTGCGACAAACTAAATTGGAAATTTGGAAAGGTTGCTCTTTTTTTTTTTCGCAGTAGAAAATCTATGCCTTGTTATTCCAATTTTTATTTTTCTGCGGTAGAAATCTATTGACTAATTCCAAATTATCTATAAATAATAGACCTTATTTGGAGAAAAACCTGAAGATGACGTTGATCCTATCATTGTATTGTATGGACAACTAATGCCATTTTCTACTGTGCCATTTTTCTGCGGTAGAAATCTATGCCATTTTCTAACACTTAGTTACGCGAAACACAAATTAGTATGTCATACCCAAGGTTTAAAATATCGATACCGATACACATACCGAGGTTCTGATTTTACGGATATATCGAGTATCGACGGATATATCGACGGATATTCTATAACAATTTCAATACCGACTACCGATGATATCGGTGATATATCGATGATATATCGATTACCGACGGATATATCGACATAAATCCTATAACAAGTAGATATTTTTAAATAACCAAATATATATATATATATATATATATAAATATATATATATATATATATATATATATATATCTCATGGAATCCAAATTATGAAAATACAAAATCAAATACTACAAAGTTCATGACAATTCCAATTTATCTATCCTAATTTCAATATCACATATTCCCGTCCACAATCATAAATTCCAATTCACACGTTGGAATATCATAATTTCTACACTAACCTTTATAAAGATTCTGAAAATTTTCAACTCGCCGGAAAATTCTCCGGCCGCCGTCAAAATGGGTGGCGGGTCGTCGGAAAATTGAAAAACTCGTCAGAAATTTTAAAAAAGTTGGGGATCTAAAAAATAATCAAGTACTAATCTCAAATATGCAAAAAATTTCAACAAAACTAGAGTTAAATCGATGTAAAAATGAAAAAAAAAATTCAACAATATCCGAACTTTATACTCATACCAGAGATATATCGGCTGATATCGGCGATATGGCATAACAATCCTTCATCGTTCGGTGATTTTTCACGGATATATAGGGATATACCGATATATCACCGATATTTTATGGATATTTTATAAAACGATAACGATTATTGATGATTTTTTACCGAGACTTCAAAAAAACCTATATATCGGCGATATATCCCTATATATCGCCGATATTTAAAACCCTGGTCATACCATTCTATTTTGACCCCTAAATTTTGCACTTCTATTCATTTTTTTGTTATTATCGCCACTGCACGAGTTGCTCTGAGTACCAAAAACCTTTTAGATTAACCACCTCTTATCCTTTCTTTTCTTCACTCTATAACCCTAGAACTTATAAATTCTTATATATTCTGTCACAGAAATAAACTTGATACATAATCTGAGAGCATCCTGCAACTAAAAGCAAAAATAATTTCATTTGCGTAAAGCAATTTAGTCAACGTACGGTTTCGAACTATATAACAAACATGGTTTTACCTTGTGTAACAAGATTTCAAGGTACCAAAACAAAACTTCCCGAAAATTATTTCAAACACAAAAACAAGAGGCAATATATGAATATAAACTCCGAGTGGTTCTCATCGTTTTTTCTGATCCTCAAACTTGTCGATTGCGATTTGGAGCTCGTCGGTACCGCCGACAGCTCTCATGGTGTAGAAATACACTCCAAACACAAACGCTGTTAGTCCTCCGGCCACAACCACGTTCTTCGTCCTCCCTCCAAGCCCTCCAAATCCCACCAATCCACCCATTTTCACAACCTCGAACCCTAAACGCCGTTAAGCCCAAATTCCAATATAGTTACAATCAAGGTTACAGTTAGGACTTAGGAGGAGATAAACAAAACAATCTTGCAATGGGAATTGAAACAATCATTCTAAATTTAAGACAACCAAAGGGTGTGTTTTCACTATGTTTGGCTTCACAAGGTCATGTAGTCTTATTAAGAGAAGAAAAAAGAGACAAATATATCTACAACAACTTTATGATAATGTTTTTCATCTATGAGATTTTCTTTATCAACTAGTAAAATTTTCAATATTTTGATGTAGATAATTAATACATGTAAAATTTACAAGTAATGAAGATCTTATAAAATGAGGCAAACACACAGTTTTGATCATATATCCACTCTCAGCAAGTCATAAATTGGATTACTCACAGCAAATCAAAAACAATAACACAACGATACAACAAACTTAATGAGGATTCTCTCTCTCTCTCTCTCTCTCTCTCTCTCTACACAACAAATAGACGACCGAAATTTGGTGTTCATCAGTTAACACCTAACGAATGCAAAACAGCAAAGACGATCATAAAAATCAATTCAAACACTTAGGATCAACTCAACTCGAAACTCAGATTCAAACACAAGAACACAAAAATATTCGGATTCAAGATCTCGAGAACCAAGAACACCGGAAACTCGCATAATCCTGGAATCACCCAATCGAGATCATTTTTCGGCCAAAACAGATTTTTGAAAGAGCAATTAATAGAATCATCACATATTTGAGTTAAGGAACCCAGGAATTACAAAAGCCCCAAATAACGAGAGAAAAAAATCAACCTATGACCAAATCAATTAAGAATACTTAAGAACATCAATTGGAACGAGAACAAAACCCTCCCTATTTAATTCTCAAATTTTCGGACCTAAGAAAAGAGTGAGGTTTTCCTTACCTAGTGGTGAAGATGATGAACACCAAAGCTCGATTTCCTCTCCCTCAACTCCGAATCGCGACGAGAACCTTAAGAACATAAACCCATAATTTTAAAAACCCTAAATATAGTTGAAGGAGATTCGAAGGGAAATTGATTGAGATGAAGAGAAGAGCGACGTGTTTTTCTACCTTGCGATTGAGGTCGTCGGTTCTTCTTTCTCCGGCGAGATTCCGACCTCCTCTTTCTCTTTTGTGATGTATTTCTGTGATGCTCGAATGAGGAAAAGGGTTATGTGGCTATTTATGGCTTCCAAAGTTTGCATAATTGCTTATTTAAGTACCTAGATTAAATTGCCCCTTCTAATTTCCACCACAGGTAAATACTTTATTCACTCATTTCTCTTTCAGATTGGTCGTTTCATTTTAAGAGCTTATTAAAACCTCA
The DNA here is from genome assembly GCF_054948205.1 of Urtica dioica subsp. dioica. NCBI lineage: Eukaryota > Viridiplantae > Streptophyta > Magnoliopsida > Rosales > Urticaceae > Urtica > Urtica dioica. The sequence continues at coordinate 22,153,844 of NC_142767.1, forward strand.
CCCATTTTTAAATGGAAAGTTAAATTGATAATTTCCAATATATATATGTCCACTATATATAAAGGTGTTTCGGAATTTATACTTTCTCTTAGAATAATTTATTTCACCAAAAAATTCCAAATACTAGATCGAGAAATTCAATTTGATAGAGACGAACTTAAATTTTCTCAAATCATATTATAAAATCTTGATAAAGCTTATGTACTTTTCTTCATAAATTATTGGATTAATCGATGCTCTCGATAAATATCTATTGAATCGATTTAAAATATGATTATCAAATAAAACTTGTGTGCGAAATTCCTTTTTGAAAGCTTTTACAATTTATAATACAAGAATATAAAAAATCCCAATGTTACGTAAAATAAATCATAATAGATCACATCAATCCCATAAATAAAAACAAATACAAAAAATTAAAATAAAAATAATTCATCGATTATTAACAAAAATGAAGTCGCTTTTAATCTAGGTCACAAAAACGAATTGTTAAGTGTTCTTCTAAGTATCTTGTCGCGATATGACGGTAACTAATTTAGAAGTGACATGTCGCTTTTGACGGATCGTTCTTGCTGTTGGATTAGAAGTATCATATTGCTTCTAAGTCCGTATTAGAAACGACATGTCGCATCTAAAATACCACTTCTGAATTATTTTCAGAAGCGACTTTTGAGTTTTTATAAGTACACATGTCGAATCTAAAAGTCAAATTTATCCTTGTGTAAAGAGGTATGGGTCCATGTAATACCCATGAACATTTGAATAAAAATTCTTAGTATGAATCTCACATTGATAACTAAGAACGATTTAAGAGAGCAATGTTGGTATATAATGGAGATGGATTCACACTTCAATTATATCTTTTTTAGCCAATTGACTATGATCAAGTAGTATGTTTAATATGTTACCGATGATTCGCAAGATGTTAAATTAATTTTTTTTTAATTATTTTTTTCGGAACAAGTAGTTTGTATAGTTATGTTTTAGTTATTTACTAGGTGGATATGCCCGTTGTTGGTACTGGACTTCGTCCACATAAAAAACTTCAATGACTCGGGCCCATTTTTAAGGCCTAAATGAAGATACATGAATAAATTGAACAAGCCTAGTCCATTCTAGGGATTAGTTTGACAACGAGTTGGAACACAAGATCTGCTCCACGAGAGCTCATTAACAAACGACAGTTCGATGACGAGCTCAAAAAGTAGATAGAGCAGCTAGCTAGTTCGATGACCAATTGTCGACTAACCGACATACGTGTCCAAATTGTGGCTCCCGAGCTTCATAGCTTGGTTTTCAATGCAGCGGTGGCCCAAGCAGGTTACCATGTCCCTGTAACTGCCCCGAAGTTGAATACGATGAATTTCGAAGGCATCGAATTTGAATTCGTGCAAGAGGTTAGAGTTATGTTATTTACCAACAGAAGCAAATTTATGACTTTGGTGGTAGCGGAAGAAACTCTTCTGTGTGTTAGGCGGGACAAAATTATGAGCCGCATAAATGTTTGTTTATGTCTGTTACTGTCGGCGTTTCCAACGTAATTGTTTTATTAATTTTTTTTAACTTCAAATCTCAACCATTGATAATATATCCGTTGGAGCAATCAAAGACTAAAAAGCTCGGGTTGCATCATCGATGATCGAATGTAAAATTTGAAACCGAAAATGGTCGATGCATTGACCATTTATAAAAATTTGTGTCAACATGAAGACCATGCTCAACAAACATTTGTGAACATCAACCTTATTGATGATTTTGATGTAAACTTTCAAAACATGATTATTCATGAGTAGAATTACAATATATATATATATATATATATTTTTATTAATAATTAATAAAGATGCAAGACCGTTTACATATTAAGTATTAACACCTTGTTTTAAAAGTTTAAAATTCGAATCACTTTCATTTTTAATTTAAAATTGATTTTTTTTATAAATTATCGAAAATTAATAAAAATTAAAATTTTCAATAAGTTAACGGAAATACAATTCCCGTTAAGTTTCCTAATAATTTTAGGCTAAAGAAGTTCCATTTCCATTAAGGTACACGGTAGGCACAATAAAGAGTAACGATATAGACAGATATGTTACATTAACTTATTTGTGATATTTCATAAATAAATAAAAACAGGAAAAAAAGAGTGAAGCAACAACACAGCAGCTTGTGTGGCTTTAATAGAAGTGAAGACTTTTATTCAGATTCTTCTCTCTCTCTCTCTCAATCTCTGTGTCATCTTCTTCATCTTCACTTTCTAGGGTTTTCAGCTTGAAACTTTCGCTTCCACAATTCCCTCACATCCCCAAGAATCAAACAAACAGACAAAGACAGATAGACTATCGAACAAAATTTCTTGAGACCGGAAAGACATGGACCGACCTAGGCTCACAGATCTGAACAAAGGACTCGAAATCGCCGAATCTCGATTTTTCCCTCTCTTGAACTGAGATGTAACGGTGGTTCTACGATTCGATTCGATTCGATTGATTCCCTGGAAAACGAGAGAAAGAAACCCTAGCGACAATGGAGAGGTCTAGATCTAAGAGGAATTACTATTATGACAACCAAGACTACGATTCCGAGACCGTCGTTAGAACCAGACCTCGGTACAACAACAACAACCACCATTACGGGAATAACAGCCACAACAACAATCACCACCACCACAACAACAATCGCCACCGCGGAAACGGAAGAAACTCGTCGAAGTTCCACAACACGCCGCCGCATCCTCCTCCTCCTCCTCCGCCGCCACCGCCTCTGCCGCAGGGGCAGCAGCAGGACAACACGGTGACGACGAGCTACCGGATTCTGTGCCGCGACCTGAAAGCCGGCGGAGTGATCGGAAAGTCGGGGAGCATCATAAAGTCGATTCGCCAGCACACCGGAGCTTGGATCAACGTGACCGAGCTCGTCCCCGGCGACGACGAGCGGATCATCGAGATCTGCGACACGCGGCGGCGAGATCCGGACGGAAGGATGCCGGCGTTCTCTCCGGCCCAGGAGGCGCTGTTCCTCATCCACGATCGGATCCTCGAGAACGACGGCGGCGGCGGCGTCGGCGACGGCGAGGACGATTACGGCGGCGGAAGGGTCGCCACGCGCCTGGTGGTCTCGAAAATGCACGTCGGCTGCCTCCTCGGAAAAGGCGGAAAGATCATCGAGCAGATGAGAGGCGAGACCAAGACTCAGATTAGGGTTTTGCCTCGCGACCATAACCTCCCTCGCTGTGTCTCCATGTCTGAGGAGATCGTTCAGGTCAAAACCTCCGAACAAATGATTACAGATTACAGACTCTGATTTGACGTTTCGGACATTTAGGAGGACTTAATAGGGGATTGAGATTCATAGCTTTCTTCTTTCAGGTCGTGGGAGATATCAATAATGTCAAGAACGCCATAGCTATAATCGCGGCCCGACTGAGGGAGAGCCAGCACCGCGACCGGACCAAATTCCACCACCACAACAACCACCACGGCGGAGGAGGAAGAATGCACTCGCCGGAGCGATTCTTCCCCGACGAAGAGTTTCACCCTCCCATCAACAATTCGGGGCGGCGCTCCGGGATGGACGGCTTCGGCGGACCTCCGCGGCTCGCCGGACCTAATCACAGGGCTGCCGGAGGAGGCGGAGGCTACGGTTCGCGCCAGTCCGGCGGGTCTGCTCCGATGTCCGACAACGCTCCTCAGGCCTATTACGTGGAAGAGCTCGTGTTTCGGATACTATGCCCGGCCGAGAAGCTCGAGTGCGTCGTGGGAGAGTCCGAAGGGATCGTCGACCTGCTTCAGAACGAAATCGGGGTGGACGTTAGGGTTGTCGATCCGATGGGCGGTTCGAACGAGCGGATAATCGTCGTCTCGTCTGAGGAGGTACCTAGGAAATTTTATGTTGTGAGTTCCGTTTTCCATCTACTTGTCATTCATATCATTTTTGAAATTTTTTTTCGATATCCCAAAGTTTGTATCTTTGAAGGGTTTTTTTTTTTTTTTTTTTTTAATTTTTTTTTTTTTTTTTTTTATTGGCATGATTGAAATCTTTGTTTATTAGGGTCCTGATGATGAGCTGTTCCCAGCTCAGGAAGCTCTGTTGCACATCCAAACCCGAATACTCGATCTCGTCCCGGATAAAGACAACATCGTGACAACGAGATTGCTCATCCCGTCCAGCGATATCGGGTGTTTAGAGGGCAGAGACGGATCGTTGTCCGAGATTAGAAGATTGACCGGCGCCACTATCCAGATTCTTCCGAGAGAAGAGCTTCCGATGGGTGCTTCGGGGAGCGATGAACTCATACAGGTTTGTCGCCAGACCCGAGTTTCAATTTCCATTTTAATCTTTTTTATGTGATCTCATGTTAAAAGATACAGTAGTAAAACCCTTGACGGTGTGTTACTTTCGCAGATAATAGGCGAGATAAAAGCCGCTAGAAATGCTCTCGTCGATATCACATCCAGAATCCGGAGTTTCTTATATAGAGATTTCTTTCAAAAGGATCCGACACCGCCTTCGATTTCCGCTTCCGGATCTTCACCCACTCATTCTCACCCTATAACCAACCCTTCTGTACTGAATTACGCATCAAAGGTTCCATTTTTTTCTCTCTCTCTCTCTCTCTCTGATCGGATGACGAGCGAGTTTCCTCTCGGATTCTATTCTTATCACATTCGGTCTGGTCTCGTCTGGTCTGTATTTTGACAGGAAACCGGAGGGTCTGGAATGGAATTGATGAGATTTAACGAGATCGATCGACGTGAAGAAGCACCAAGTAGTTTAAATAGGTATGACTATCCTCTAGTCTTGTTTTCATCACTAGTTTATACATTTCAACATTTTTTTTTTGGGTTGGTTCAATCAATCAGGATTACTGTGCCACTTGTTACGAGGAGTACACTGGAAGTGGTGATACCAGAACCTGCAGTCCCGAAACTGAAATCGAAAAATAAGCTTGCTATGATCAGCGAGGTCTGCGTTCATTAGTACATAAAACTCTTCTGCTACTACAATATCATTTTGTTTCGGTTCTAAAGCCATTGCGTTCGTGTCTCAAACAGCTATCGGGAGCCAATGTTACCCTGGTGGAGGATCGCCCCGAGATCATCCAAATATCGGGCGCTCCCGATCAGGTCGAGAGAGCCCAGAGCTTGATCCAGGGCTTTATCTTGAGCAGTAAGCCAATCTTAAATCCTACAAAACCAAATGAAATAAACGAAAGAAAAACAAAATGAATCATATTTCTTGTGTTTTTTTTTTTTTTCTTTTTTCTTTCTCAGCTCAAGAAGATGGCCCGTAGATTGGTTCTAGCAAAGAATTTGACTTGAAGCCGGTATGACCCGGATTTCCTAAGATGATTATCTTTGTCCTCAATATCTTATGATCTTAGAGAAGGAATGCGATTTTGCTCAGCTAATCGTCGGAAAATTTTGTACATATTTATTTAAGGCAAAGTATGTTCCAGTGTAATGTTCTTATTTGGTTATACTTTGTGTATCTACCAAACTATCCATCCAAAAGCAATTTCTTATGGGAAATTTAATTTTATGGGCCTAAAATATCAAGGTTAGATCCACTAATTGTAAAATATCAAAAATTGGACTTTTGACTCAAATTCGGACAAAAATATACGCTCATCCCCTTTTTCCATCTCTCTCTCTCTCTCTCTCTCTCTCTCTCTCTCTCATTTCCACTCAAAATGATATTCTATTTCTTTCGGATTTAGCATTTTGACGTTCAAAGTGACCAAAAAAAGTAAGATTTTCATCTTTATTTTATGTTTGAATTGTTGTAAAATAGTTTTAATAACGATTAGAGTGATTATTAGACAATTTGGATAGTTTTCATCTTTTTAGTCGTCGTTTATTTTTTGTTTTAGCCCCAAAGAGAAAGAGCTCGAAAATATGAAGCTTTTATGCCCCTTCCATCTCTTTCTCGTAAAAATATCTCAGATTTATATAAAATTTTACACTAAAAATAGGCATTGATTCGAAAACAAATGTGAAATAGGCATAGATGCCTACCGAAAAAAGGGGGATTCAGGTAGCTTTTTTTAAACATTCTTTACTCGATTATAGAGTTTTGAAACGCTGTCAGAGACCAACTGCACACAGTTTTCACTAATCGAGCCATAAATCTCCTAGATATTCCCTAATGAATATCAGTGTACCACCTCAAACATAGCAATCAGACTAATGTTGAGCGTCGGAGTACGCGTTAGAGGCATCACTTACGCGCCCTTCTAGCTTACTTTATTCTCAGATCTCAGCGACGAGCGAATAACATTCTTGAGCTAGAGGAGAGACACTCATGACTTTCGAGTTTATGACACTTGGCTCGGATGCGGCCACTTGTCCGATCTTGAGTCAAATCGCCCGAAATTTTAAATAGTTGTTCAATTTAATGTACATAAACTAATGTGATACATTATGCATTCATCAGATTAACATCGTCTGATTGTTCTAGATGATGTTATGGAGACCAATAGCTTTAAAGAAGGAATAAAAGTATTATCTGTAGAGAGAGAGAGAGTGAGAGAATAGTTTTATTGGTCACGTTACATATTAGAATAAGAATGGTATATTTACTTTTACATTGTTCTTTGTGTAACCCAAAATAGAAAAAATTACATTATTAGTTTTAAACGTGCGTCATTTTTCATATGTCACTCATGTTTTCAAAATATTTCGACAGTAACTGTTTTTTTTTTCTCAAAAAAAAAAAAATACTCTTGTGTTCTAAATCTGGTTAACAGTCGCTCAATTATCATCTCTTGCTATACAATTACTATGTTTTTTTTTCCTTCCTTTCCAAGCATCAAATGCAATTGAAATATAAATTTGACTATAGATAAAATAATGGTATACAAATTTCATGCAACAATTTTATTCAATTAATTTTTATTTGATTGTAATAGTAGCCATTTTCATTTTTACATTGTAAATACGTTATTAAGGTAATTTAATTCTTAAAAAAAAAAAAAAAAGTCCCTTAGGGTTTTCCCAATCAGTCTCTCACACTTCCATTACAGTCATCCCCAACTCCGAATCACGATTCCTCCGAGTTCCGATCGTCGGATTTTTCCTCTTCAGCGGCTCACGCGATGTACGGTCGAAATGCGATTCGCAAGATCGTCAATGACGCGGCGGCGAATCTCCATTGCTCCGATCGGATGTTGAACCCTCTTCTCTACGCTTCTCAAGGGCTCAGGCACAGGAAATTGCAAGTCATTCTGACCAGAGTGAGTTTGTTGCTTTAGATACGCAAATAAATAATCGCGTGAGTGGCTTGGAATTTCGATATTTGACTGCGTTTCGAAATGGGGTTTCTCAGGACATAGAAAAGCTCGGCGGTGCCGGAGAGGTAGTGAAGGTCGCTCCCGGCCATTTTCGCAACCATTTGATGCCCAAATTACTCGCCGTTCCCAATATCGACAAGTTTGCATTTCTCATCAAAGAGCAACACAAGGTATTCAAAGCTCTCCTCCTTAAAGCTGCAAACTTTTTTCGTCGAATTTTGTGTTTGTCAATATATTATCATGATTCGAGTTTATGCGTTAGTTATTGTACAAGCTTTTTCTTTATACTAGTTGGGGTTTTTTTTTAGCTCTTAAAAGAATTGAGATTTTTCGCTTTGACTCAGATTTTCCCGCCGGTGGATGTAAAAAAAGAGGTGAAAGTAGTCAAAACTTCGGAAGAAGATCAGATGAAAGAGTACGAGAAAGCTGCGAAGCGTCTGACTAACTCTCGTTTGGTTCGTGCCGCGTTTATCTCCTTTTTCTATATTAGTGTGAATCGTGTAGACTGTGATTTGTGTTCGAATGTTTTAGTTGCTGCTACTAAGAATAGACCAGCCCTCGGGTTTTCAATTACGAAACTCGGAGTCGTGTGTTGGAAAAACCCAGCTTGGTTTCTCGAAAAAAAGAGGTTTTTTTCATCCGTTTATTTCGATCAATAGGTCCTCCGGAAAATGATCGACACTAAGAAGTTCAAGGCTCGTGCGACGAAAGATGAGCCTATAGAATTGCAGAGAGCGGTGACTGTGGAGGAGATTGTAAAAGAGGTATTGTTTCGAACCTTTTTTTTTTTCCCCAACTGTTTGTGTTTTGGGATCTGAATTTCGTTTGGTAGAGGGTCGAACATTTCTCTTTTAAAACTATTAGAAAGTCCCGTATCACTTGAGTATCTAGCCAATTCACTTCTTATAAGTGTTTGACACATTTCTGATATAGTATCAGAGTCGAACCAGACCGAGTTGGGAGAGTTACCCGAATTCTCGTTTGAAGATGCTAATTCTCTGAATACCTCGAATTTGCAAACCATCTACGAATACCTATTTATTTTTAATTTTCAGACGATTTTCCTGCTATTTTAAATGAAAATGTAAAAAAAAAAATGGTATTTATGGGAAGAAAAAAAATAACGGGATGTTTGAGGGGTTAAGTTTGGAACAAAGGTAATGGAGATCATTTCCACGACCCCGAGTTTCAATATTGGAACACCGTTCATTCCTACAAAATTCACGGTCTAGATGTTTAGTCTAGGCATGAGGGACTGTATCAGATGAAAGTTAGACCGATCTTTCTGATACAAACTTGGCGTAATGTACTCTAATAGAAAATCTCGGTTAATCTTTGGAGTTGAGTTCAGGTGGAGAGGCAGATTTGCGTGCAGATTGCCCCGGAGAACGTGATAATAAAGACACCATTGACGACTGTTGGAGAGTTCGAGGTCCCTCTCGTGTTTCCGAGGTCCATACCTTTGCCCACCGGAAAACCTCGTTGGACGCTTAATGTCAAAATCCGATGCAAGTGACCGAAAAAGTGGTCGTTTTTCATATTTTCTATGTATTGGCTGACTATTTTTGGGTCATGTTAGCCCATATGAATTGGGAATTTGCATTTTTATCTCTGCTAGTTAGTATTTTACAGTTTCATAAGAAAAAAAATAGATGTTATCACTGTCAATGTGTGTTGGTTTCAGCTTCATATCATTGACTCTTTATTAATTGACATGCACTTTACTCTTTGTTTAGAATTAGATAACTCTTATTTAAAGACGTGTGTAAATTGAAAATAAAGTTGATATTTAAATTTCCCATGACTGCCGAGGTTTGTATTTTTGTTTTCCTACGTTTGAATTGTATTTGAATTATAACATACCAAGCATCAATTTATGATATTTCATAAATAATTTTTTAATTTTTCTTATATTAATATAAAACGAAATTAGTTGGATGGTGAAAAAAAGGTTGTCCATGCTGGAAATGAAGTTGGAAGTTGTGAATTTCAATATCATCAATGCTTCGTTTGGTGAATGGTCATATAATTAATGTTTCCGTCATGTGCTCTGTGACTAGTCTGCTTATAGAAGAAAATGTGAAAAGAAAGAAAAAAAGAAGACGACGACTTGTCTGTTTTCTCTGTTTAGGACAAATGAATAATTTAATATTTCTTCTTGATACTTTTCTTCCTTCATTACACGCGTTAATCAAGTTAATTTTGGTCGTTTTTGCATGTTTGGTTACAAAATGTCGTTTTTTCTGCTTGCTGTCGTTTATAAAATGTCGTTTTTACTTAGCTGTCGTTTATAAAATGTCGTTTTTACTGATAGCTGTCGTTTATTAAATGTCGTTTTTTCTGCTAGCTGTCGTTTATTTTTCTCTCATAATTGTTCATCTAGAACTTTGTCGTTTAATTTGCACGATGTCGGACACGAAACCAACCACTGTACCACACACATTTCATTTCAGAGTCGATATTCTATGTTGCCCAAAGAAAGACAAAAACCTAAAACCTTAGGGTTTATCGACAAATTTTGGAGCTTTATCCAATTCTTTTCGTCAATGAATCAATACCATTTCTTGTTCACATTTTTCGAATAGTGCTTCAATGGCGTCAACAGCTTCGTCCTCTGTACCTCCTCTTTCTCTCTACACTTTCAGGTAGTTACTCTCTGCCTTAATATTTAAGCCTTTCGTCTTATTGTCACGTAGAGATTCATAATTCAATTATTTCAATCTCCGTTTCGTTCTTCATTTGCTTTGAATCCGCGAAACTTATCAACTTCGGACTCTGTTACTTGATTCTTTATTGGTTCAGTTGAGGAAATTAATGTGTTTGTTGAACCGTTTAGGCTGAGAAAGAACAAAGCCTGTCAAAGACTGAAATTATGGCCTTCGCATATTCAAAAGCTTAGTGTTTGTGATATCAAGCTCTCTCGTGCCGCGGAACCTTTTCAGGAGTTTTCGCTTCGTTGTGCCTTGGGCACATCTTCTTCACTCAGCTCTTCCAAAACCGAGAATGTTCGAAGGTGATTTTTTTATTATTTTTATTTTCTGATAATTATTCTGGTTCCTCAATTAAAGCGCAGTCATTTATTCTAACTAGGTCTAAAACATCTTCTGATCGCGCAAGTAAAAACGCGGACGGATTTGAGCGAGAGTTACAAGAGTTATTTGACGAAGTGAAGTCGATGATTTCGGCGGGAAATCGGAATGATGCGAAAGACTTGCTTGAAGCCAATTACGAAGCTGCAAAGGAAAGGATCGACAGTGGTGGGAAAGGCATTGAAGAGGCTGCTTTGGTCGATGTCATAGCTCTCGGATACGCGGCTTTGGGTGACCAGAAAATTGTTGACTCGCTTCTCCATATGGTGAGTCTCTCTCTCTCTCTCTCTCTCTCTCTCTCTCTCGTGCTTTGAATCTCACGCTCATAATGTAGTACTATGAACGATCAAAAGAGCTCGACTTCCAAACATATTTGTCCATCTGTAAATGTAGTGGAGGCTCGTCGTTCCAAAATAAATAACAATAATTAAAAAAAAAAATTGGTATTCGTTATGGGAACTCAAGGTATCACTTTGCGTACAAAGGACTGTTTCTAATTCGCAAATTCGGGGGAAGATCGCTCCTTAGTGATAAAAGGAAGAAGTGCCCGTCTTCTTTTTATTTATTTATTACTATTTACAATGAAAATATCCGAACTCTTAGCTATTTTCACGGCGAATTCTGTTTATTCATGCCGGTTAAGTTCTGTGTTAGGTCAGCTGACTGAGATTGTCGTCAGTATTACAGACGATGAACAACTTTTGGATCCTATTCTTGTCCATATGGCGAGTATGTACTCAAATTTGGGAAAGTTTGAGAAATCGGTACTTGTATATCAGAGAGCCATTGATATAATGGAGAAGAAATACGGTAACTATGAGTACTTTTTTTTCTATTTTTTATTTTTTCGTTCAGATACGGGGGTCAAATATTATCTATTGTATTTGCTTCAGGGAAAAATAGTGTGTTTCTTGTGACACCATATCTGGGCATGGCTAAATGTCTCGGTTCCACTGGAAAAGCTACAAAAGCAATAGAGTTCTACAACAGTGCAATTTCGATTTTGGAATCAAGCAGAGGCGCTGAGAGCGAGGACTTAATTATGCCTTTATTTGGTCTCGGAAATCTGTTACTGAAAGAACGAAAAGCCAAAGACTCCGAAACTTCTTTTCTACGGTTAGATTTATGTGTCTCTCTTTTTTGATTGACTAACTCTCCTTGGTTTTTCTTGGAGTTTATGGACATACATATTCTTCGTTTTCTCAGGATCGTCAACATATATTCGAAGCTGTACGGGAAAAATGATGGGCGAGTCGGAATGGCTATGTGTTCACTAGCTCGTGTCAAGTGTGCAACGGGTATAACAATTTGAAAAAAAAAAAAAAAAACTCTTCTCATTTTGGCACGGTCTTCAATACTTTGGGTTTAACGTCGATTGTTTCACAGGAGATTCGGACGAAGCGATTCGTTTGTATAGAAACGCTCTTCAGACCATCAAGGATTCAAATTACATGGCTATGGATGATGCCGTGATGGAGAAGATGAGGGTAGATTTCGCTCAACTACTTCATTTGGTCGGAAGGTAAAAGCTCGGACCTAAGATAATTACGAACACACATAACTTGATGATTACACCAAATCGGTCTACAGTTCCCGAGATAGGCCAATCTCCCCATCTAGACTACTCTGTTCCTACCAAAAATAAACTAAATATCTTGGCTCAATCTTCTCATGAACCCTAATGACCCACCTCGATGACCTATTTATACGAAATCGGGATTAAAATATAGAATTACTGATTGACCCTTCCCAACTCAATTAGGAGTCTGTTTTATAAGCTTAGCAGGGCTCAACATATCTGTTTTATTACTTATCTTGGTGATGATACAAACTGGTATGTTTTGATATGATTCAAATATAAAAGAAGGGAAATACGATGGTAATTATTGTACTTAGATCCTCTTCTCTACTAATCCCTCTTACATATGGACATACAACTATCTTTCTTTTTAACCCTAACTATCTAGTTATTATGATAATAACCCCAATATCCAAGTTTCCGACAGGTGATTTTGTCTCTTCTCTTTCAGGGGTAAAGAAGGGAGAGAGGTTTTAGAAGAATGCTTGGTAATCGCGGAGAAGAGCAGAGGGAAAGAACACCCGAGCTCAGTCACGCACATGGTCAGCCTCGCCACGTCACACCTGCGCTCGAAGAACTACGCGGAGGCCGAGCATTTGCTGAGGACTAGCCTGCAAATCATGGGAAAAACCGCGGGCCCGGACGAGCAAGCCGTGTCGTTTCCGATGTTGCATCTCGCGGTCACTCTCTACCATCTGAAGAGAGACGAAGAAGCCGAACAAGTCGCTTTGGAGGCTCTGCGCATCCGCCAAAAAGCTTTCGGCGAAGACTCTCTCCCCGTTGGTAAGTCATCGAATCAAATAATAATGTGTCTTCATCTCTTCAAACCAGAGGCGGAAAAGAGATTAACTTTGGTTTTTACCTTAACTGAAATTAATTAACCAGTAACTGACTCTTTACGGTGGAGGTTATCCTTGGTTAACCAAAATTATACATTTTATTACACTAAATTTACCTTTAAAAGTTTGAGGATTTTTTTTATTTGATATTAAAGCGATAATCTTATTTAACATTTTCCTTGCCTTTACTTGAAAATATATCATTGCTTACTGATTTTTATTTTTTTTCAAATTATGGCAGCCGAGGTGTTGGACTGTTTGGTGTCGATCCAAAACAGGCTCGGGAACGACGACGAAACACTGTTGGGGCAGCTAAAACGGGTTTTGAGGATCCAAGAGAAATATTTGGGTAATGAGAGTGAAGAGGTTTTAGAGACACTGAAGAAAATGGCATTTTACTTGGACAAATTAGGAAGGAAAGATGAGAAGTTATCTCTCCAAAGAAGGTTGTCAATGCTTAGAATGAAATTCAAGCAACGAATTCCATACTAACTCTTTCTCTTCTACAACTTAATATACTTTTATGACGTATATTAGTATAGATTAAAAAAATATATATATAATCTTGTTTAATTTTCACCCTTATACATGCATAACAATTATAAATAGTTTCAAGGTCTCCTCAATAAATTATAAAAGGAGTGGTTTGACTAAATAGCCGATTTAAAGTTAAGGATTTGCAAAATAACTAAAATTTATCTAATATTAAAGAATAGTTAAAATGTGTAGTAATCAGATTTAAAAAAAAATTAATCTTAAGATTAATATTTTTTAAAGTGATAAATTACTTATAATAATTATCAAAAAATTTAATCTTTATATCAAAAATTATTTGACGACGTAACTTTGGCTATTTTGTTGAAAATTTGAAATTTTAACTATTTTAATAATCAATTAATTTCAAACGTTTATTTTGGACCATCTTCCCGGTTAAATTTTCAAAGGTCACTTCCTGTACACACCTTGATGATTGATAGAAACATAAATAAATGATGACATGAGCCATAAATCCACGCTATGTAATATTGGCTTATATTAAATTACACTTTTGTTTGTGGCTACTAAACGGCTCGAAAATGTTGGAGATCGGCATATACGCATACATAATCAAAATAAAATAGAATACTAAATTTTACATAATTGTTAACTTGTCAATTCCTTCCCTTTCACTCAATTTGATTAATTGTGTGAGATACGACATGTCGCATATAGCCAGACGAGTACGACAGGATGGTAGTTGGGAAAATGATAGAAGATATTTTATAGAAGATTGTGATAGGAATAAGGAATGGGATAAGCTTTCACTCTGAAGCTTTCAACATTTAATGTCTTTTTCATTTCCAATTCCTTTCATAACTCTCTTCAGTCTTTACGGACAAGTATAATTTAAAATAATTAAGGAAAAGTAAAACTATACTCAATCATTATAGGGCACATTCTATTTCTACTGTCTTTCCCTTTTTTTTTTTTTCACTTCCATTTTCTTTTTTTTCTTTACAATAAAAAAAAAAGTTGGACAATCATATAGAAGTAGGGTATTGGTTAATAATAAGCATTTTAAGTAGTCTGATTAAATAAGCAATTTCATTAAATTAAAATTGCATGAAAAATACATAAATTTGGTAAAATCCGAAACGTTTGATTTTGGTATACAAGTGAGCTGTAAATTTGAGCTAATTACAATAACATTTTAATTTAACTAAAATATAGCGTCAAAAAAATAATAATTGAGGTTGACCATGCTCTCAATTCATTGCGTGCGTTTGATAACTTGCTCTTAATTTTTTTATAATAACCAAAACTAGTATTATAATGCTGGAAATTAAAAAGGTTATCAAAAAATAGCCAATATTATTACCTCGTAAGTATTAAATAAATAAAAAAACAGATGTCAGTAATAGAGTTATTAGCGGTGACGATGACGTGAGAGCGAAAAAAATCATGGCGTTTTGATTTCGCTCAGACAAATCGGGTCGTGATAATCTCCTTTGTCGCTCTTTCCATGGAATCTCATGAAGACTTAACGTGATTCTTGTACGAATCGCACGCTACTCAAACACAGACCAGTGATTGGTAAATTCTTTTTGCTGATTATGATCTTGAAAACCGACTGTGATTATGATCGTCTTTGCTGATGAAAATCTTGATTCTTCGTATGTATACGAACTGTTTATCAAGAACTAGCTTTTCAGCGGCAGAAATAGAATATTCTGATTCAGTTTATGAATTTTTATTTTCACCTCTGACGTGATATGTAGAATTTGTTAATTTTCCAATCTATTTTTATTTTTCCTCTTTCTGATATTTAGGGATTTCGGTCTGTTTTGTTGTGCTTGTGTGGGTCATTGAAGAATCTGGTTAAACTTTAATTATTGCAACAAGGCAAAAAAATCACACTAGTTGTAATGGAAAAGTCTTTGAAACCCCATATTTGCTTTTCTCTGCAACCTTGCTTTATTTATTTTTATTTTGTGGCATCTTTTATCATACATAGTTGTGGCATGACTTTCGGATATTGATTTTCTTAGTCAAGTTGTGGATCAAAGTTATCAAGATGTTGATCCCAACAATCTGATTATATTTTATTGGTAAGCTTGTATGACTTTTTACAACAGGTTGCTTTGTTCTTCAAGTCTCTCTGATCTTGAAACTCCATGTAAATGAACTCCGTGGTTAGGTTTTGTGTTTGATCGTTGAGTTCACGAGTGACCGATAATTCAGGGCAATGGCAACGGCAGAGGCGAGAAGAACCAGATGGCCTAAAAACCGTTGCTATATTCACGGTGGTTCCGTCGAAGCCTCGAAGTATTCGTGCTCTTCGTCATCTTCATCACCGCCGACCTCTAATCTGTCGACATCACCGGAGTCCGATCAGAAACCCGACTCCGCTGCAAAAGAGCCACAGAACACCATCTCCGACTATATATCTCCGTACCCAAACCCAAACCCGAACCCGAACGTGTCCGCTAAAAGACAGTGGTGGCTGAACACAGAGCCGAACTTTTCTCGTCACAGGGACTTCATGAGCGCTCAGCAAGTTTCCTCGGAAGACGATTTCGTCCTTTTGGGCGAGGAATTCGCCGGCAGAGGAGATTCTCGGAGTGTCGGGTCGGGGAAAGAAGTGAGGGATATTTGGTTCTTGGACGATCACTTGATGGACTTGGATTCGCTCAACAGTCTGGTTTCTTCGGAAGAGTCAAAGAAACTGGCTTCCGAGTTTGAGTCTCAGTGGGTTGGGAGCGACAAGACCGAGCCGTGGTGGCGCTCTTCTGGCAAAGACGATTTGGCAAGCTTGGTCGCTCAGAAGTCGCTCGAGATCGAGAACTGTGATCTTCCGCGGCCGAGGATTTATCGGAAACAGCCGTCTTCTTGCTCTAGAAGCCTTGACCGCGACGATATTTTGGCTTCGTCTTTGGATCGGACGGTCGAGACCGGTTTGTCCAGTCCGAAATCAGCCGGCCAACCAAATGACTCGCAACAAACTCTCAGGTACTACTCTGTTTCTACGCTGTTTATATAATACGCTTACACGCCCGTCCATTTCTCGTCATTCTCTAACTCTTTACTGAGATGATCTTGTGATTTTTCCAAAGAAAATTATTGAGATGCGTTAAGGGTGTGTTTGGAACCCGGAAAATAGGAGAGAAAGGAAAATAGAATTCCTCGTAGCTTTCTTTTGTTGTTTGGATTGAGACTAAAGAGGAGAGATTTGATTTTCCATGGAAAATTGAGTGGAAAATAAAATCCATTCATCTTCATTTTCCCTAGTGTTTTCAATTACTTCCAAACTGACTGCCCTTAAGTATCTGAGGTTCTATCTCAAATTCCCTCGTGTTTTCAATTACTTTCTAACTGACTGCCCTTAAGTATCTGAGGTTCTATCTCAAATTCAATTGAAAACTAATATTTTTTTAGGCTCCTTCATGTTTTCGACGAGAGATTCTTAACAAGTCCATGTCCCTCAAGATGTTGCTCTTTGCGTTCGCTTATCTCGGGCCTGATTCAAATATTTTGTCCAGCCCCCACTTGAGCGTTATGGGCTCAACTACCATGTAAAAAATCATGGAGTTTCATCAAGAGGATGAAACTTATAAAGTCCATTATTATTCTAACAACGTGGGATCCTTAATAAAAACGACTTTGACTGATAATCGATTAACAAAGTGACTATGATTCGTTGATTGGTCACAGAAGAAGCGAGAGCGAGAAATCAGAGGAGCAGAAGAGCAAAGACGAGCTGTTGAGAGCGCTGTGTCTGTCTCAGAAGCGGGCGAGAGAGGCCGAGGAAGCGGCGAAGAAAGCCCACTCGGAGAAGGAACGAGTGATCACTTTGATATTCAGACAGGCCTCGCACTTGTTCATGTACAAGCAGTGGATTCAGCTTCTTCAGTTGGAGAAGATCTGCCTCCAAAACCAGCCCATATGCGATCTCTTTCCTTGGGCCTCAAGGCAGCCAAAGAAGGGCCGGCCCAGGCCCAGGAAGAGGCCCAGGGACGATATCGGAAAGTGCGGTCTCGCTTTCGTGCTTGGCTTGGGACTCGCCGGAGCCGGCTTGCTTCTCGGTTGGACCATGGGATGGTTGTTTCCGAGCCCGTGAAACGTGCCTAATTTGTTGATGTATGTGCATTTTTTTTTTTTTTTTTGTAAATTATTTATGAATGAATTAAACAGATTTGTGATGTTTATATGTAAAGTTGCAAAATGGCTTTTGTGTATCAAAACTGGAAATTTCTACCAAGGCTAAGTGGCTTTTTTTTTTTTTTTTTTTTCAGATGAGATTTTGATGAACTTTTTAGTATCATCTTCTCTGGAATTTCCTTGAAGAAGTTATTTGTACAAATGAATCTGATTGAGACATTGTTTTTCATTTCTTTTTAAATTTATTTATCATTCATTCAAACTTCAAATGAAGAAACTCATCACATCAGTCCCCACAAATATCATTTTCCGGAAGAATGCCTGATCAATCAGACATGTCCTTGTTTAGTTGTTCATATGTTTGTGTCTCTAACCATTACTAGTCTCGTAATAATTGTGTTTGAAATAGAGAAACGAAGATTATAATTGTCCAAAAACCATTTCATTAAGTCGCTAACAGATTTATATTTGTGATATATTTTGCTCATTTCATTGATAAATAATAGAGGAATTGCATATTTACCACATTATTTATATAAAATTAACTTAATTTCTACAAAAAATAAAATGTGATCTAAAATATATACAATCGATGTTCGGGTTTAGCATTTCCTCAAACACAAAAAAAAAATATATATATATATATATATATATATATATATATATATATTGGGTTTCGCATTGAGAAGTATTTTCTGAATGCATGTTTTGGAGTCTTAAAATTCTAAATTATGATATCCAAATTGAATGCGTCTAAGAAAATGTTATAACACTTTGAAACGACACCTTGTTAAACAATTTAGAATCAATCTACCAATTTTTCAAATACTAGACACTTGGGTTTTTACATTGATCAACTCTCCTGTTAGTTACTCGGCTTACGTCTAACTTCGTGATTGCAAATCCATTTCCCTTTGAGTTCCATGTCACCTTGCTTCCAAAAAAAAAAAAAAATCATAAAATTAAAAAGTACGCATTGGTAGAGTTTGTATAATTAATATGGAAAATAAAAATATTTATCTAGACAACAACAAACCTAACTAGCAGTAGCAGCAAGATGAAAACCTAATTTATGTTGTTATCTTTCTAAAGAGAAAACAAAAACATGCTATATCTTTAATTGTCAATAATAAGTTGAATGAAGTATTGATCTCTGTCCGAAATTTGACCATAGTCAATTCTATCTTGTTAATGAGAATTATTATATAAAAAAAAAACAATAAAACCCACATTCTTTAGTATCAAGTCTATCAACTAATCAATATTTAATGGATTCTAAAGAATTCCTAAAAAATTGAAAGAAAAAAACTTTATGATTGAGTTGAGTGTTGAGATTTATCTAAATACCAATCACTAGATTTTGATATCATAGTATCTTATGCTTCCCTAAATAACAACTTGATGATTGAGGTTTTTTTTTTCAACAAAAACTTTATGATTGAGTTGAGTGTTGAGATTTATATATATCCATAAATTCAGCCATACATCATCTTTGCCATCCGAACAAAAAATAAGCTTTGTCCTTTTATGAACTCAATAGCCGACAATCCTACGTGGCATCACCTACCACTTATCTGAACACGTGTCTCCATCTAATCTCTAAGATCAAGTTCATTTTTTTTTTTTGCTTTATGGGTTTCTATTCTTTCCTACTTACTTTGATGTTATAATTGTTGCAACCTTTCAGTTAAGAGTTGCATCAAGTACTATTTATTTACAACCATTAATTCCGTTCAAAAAAAAAAAAAAAATCAAACCATTAATTCTTACATAACAAAAGCATGATAGTTTGTTAGCTTACTATACGAATTAGACAATACATAATACACTACATATGGTTTAAGAAAAGGGCTTGTATTCTATTCGCTTGCAAATATAAGTTATTTTGGTAAAATTATATATATATATATATATATATATTTGGATTTTCTTTCTCTATAAAAGGTGTGGAGATGTGTTTTCCACGTATCAAGTAATGACAAATTTACGTGCAAATATACGTCGTCTATAGTGATTTTGGACGTAACTATCAATTGTTAAATTATTTTGCAAACCACCACACAATCACAAAACCTGCATTGTGACCTTGAATTATCAATGATCTTGTTACCTTCGAGACTGTTCTACAATTTTCAATCTAATTTGAAATTAACGAGTACATGACGTGTCCATAAAAGATATGATCATCCCAACATTCCTTTTCATCAAACTTAATATATTTTCTAATTATTTTGTGATATAATAGGCTAGGATTCTTAGCGTACAATACAATTAGTGAACCTAACTATTTAGGCCAATGATAATTGTTTAAGCTAAATATGAGTACAAAACGACAGGAATAAGTGAAACTATTGAAAGAAAAATAATAATACGTAAAAGAAAAACGTTTTAAAAGTTTGTAACTTTATATTATGTCAACTAATACACACGCATTTAAATATTTGACTTTACAAAAAAGACGAGAGACCCCACTAAACCTAAAAAATTAACTACTTGTAATTAACATCCCAAGCCCCACACTTTTTCGGTTACACGAATACGATTTTATATATGAAATAATTTCTAAGAACAACCCGCGTTGGATTTAATTTATCCAAAAATTAGTAACGAAAGAAGATTCTAATCAATTTTTTTATGATTAAGAGAAGAAAAAAATAATTAATCATCCTTTTCGTAGTGCCTTCCTTCATCTACCGTATCATCAGCACAATCTCGTTTTGTTGACTTTGACTCCGACCGACCATCCGACGCCGTGTTCACCAATTCCTATCTGCCACGTGTTCCCGCCAAAGTTGGACCTTATAAAAAGCTCTCCAAATTTGCTCACACGTTCTCTCTCTCTCTCCGAATCAGAGATTCAACACAAACACAATCCAAATCTCTCTCTAAAATCTATCTTCGAAATCAAAGATGCCATATTGCGAGGTCTCATCACAGCAAACTACGAGCCTCGACTCTCAGCTCAACAATGGAGTCAAGCTTTTCTACAGAACCTACGGTCGCGGAGCTACCAAGGTCCTTCTCATCATAGGTTCGATTCTCTCCAAAATCCAATTGCTCTCTCTCTCTCTCTCGCCGATTAGGTTTTTTTTCTTCTCTTTTCAATTTTGTTTTTTTATTGACGATGGTTGAAACTTTCGGTGTATTAGGATTGGCCGGGACTCACGAGTCGTGGGGTCCACAAATCAAGGGACTCACCGGCTCCGATAGTCCCAACGACGGCGACGGAGACAATGAGGACAGTTGCCACGGCGGCGATGGAATCGAGGTCTGTGCTTTCGATAATCGCGGGATGGGTCGGAGCTCTGTTCCCACCAAAAAGTCTGAATACTTGTGAGTTTTTCAGTGATATAAATAAACCTCAAAAGTTTAATTTAGTCTTTTGTTTCACTCGAATTAATACCTTTTTTTTAGTGTAAATACATTTTTTTTTTTTTTTTTTTTTTTTTTTTTATCTTTGATGGGTTTGGTTTCTAATCAAGCATAAAGTTTAAAACTTTGGGGTGTAATTAGTCTATTGACAGAAATTTAATTGATAATATATACTTGAACAGAAATTGTTTTCCGATTATTTTTTTTTTCTGTAGAATAAGTAGGCATATTTTAATCTGAGTACGGAAAATCGTGGGAAAGGAATCAATGAAACCAACTAACTAAGTTAGTCAATATCGTCTTCATTTTTTGTAATGCTCGTGGAATGTGATTCATGCTATTTAAATATTCAAAGTTCAAACAATAGAACGCGCTATCTGATTTTTTTTTTCTTTTTCTCTCACTTTAGTTGTCAAAAGCTCATTAATTTTGCATTGGTTAATCGCGAGAAACTTGTCTGTGATTGATTGTTGTGGTGCAGAACAAGGATAATGGCTGAGGATGCTATATCTTTGTTGGATCAGTTAGGTTGGGTAAAAGCCCATGTTTTCGGTCACTCGATGGGTGAGTCTAATAAAAGAGAGATTTTATCAGAAATAATTAAAGAACAGTTTTAATTCTCTTAAGCTTTGAGTTTTCAGGAGCTATGATAGCATGCAAAGTAGCAGCGATGGTGCCCGAGAGAGTTCTATCGTTGGCTTTGTTAAATGTGACCGGTGGAGGGTTCGAATGTTTTCCAAAGGTGAACCTTTTTTTTTGTTATTTGTCGATAAAACAGTCCAGAAATCAGATTTGTTTAGAAAAGTTTCTTCAATAGCAGAAGCTAAAACAGTCCAGAAATCAGATTTGTTTAGAAAAGTTTCTTCAATAGCAGAAGCTTGACCTGATCCATATCGATATTTAAATGAGATTAGTAAATTTGATGGGTCGGTAAATATCATTAAATCGGACTTGAAATCTGTTGACTTAATATACTTTATAGAAAGGATAAACGATTTCTCTTGGAACGTTGTGTATCCCTGTTGAATGTGTTTCTTAGAGAGAGAAGATTTTCTTGTGTTGACTTTGCAGATTGACAGACTATCGCTCTCCATCGCAATCCGTTTCTTAAAGGCAAAGACTCCCGAGCAAAGGGCTGCCGTGGACTTGGACACCCACTACTCTAAGGTCTCTCTCTCTCTCTCTCTCTCTCTCTCTCTCTCTCTCTCTCTCTCTTATGAGGCTTCTCTAACAATCGTCTACTTTTGACAATGTGCAGGAATATCTCGAGGAATACGTTGGCTCCACCACGAGAAGATCGATCCTATATCAGGTAAATTTGAAGACGGTCAAACAATATCGATTTTCAATGTAGAAACCTATGTTCATCTCTCTCTCTCTCTCTCTCCTTGCAGGAATATGTGAAAGGTATATCAGCAACGGGGATGCAATCTAATCATGGTTTCGAGGGTCAAGTTCATGCATGTTGGACTCATAAAATGACTAGACCAGAAATCGATTCGATTCGCTCCTCTGGAATTTTAGTCTCAGTCATTCACGGCAGGTACTCAATCTCGAGCGATATGATCAGAGATTGTGTAACATTGATAAATTGATTCTGAAGCAAACAAATTTTTGTTTTTGCAAATTTTTACTCCTGTAATTTGTCTAATTTTTTTTTTTAACCCTGCTTTTCTCGTAAATATAGGTACGATGTGATTGCTCAAATCTACCACGCTCGGAGATTGGCAGAGAAACTATATCCCGTTGCGAGAATGGTAGACCTTCACGGTGGCCATCTCGTGAGCCACGAGAGGACCGAAGAGGTTAACAAATCTCTTCTCGAGCTAATCAAGGCTTCGCAAATGACGATAAAGCCACACCAATGGACGAATTTGCCCCCAAGGAACGCAGGTAAAAACATATCTTCTATCCAACACTAAGTAGCAAATTGCCAACGAGTTTCTAATAAGCTTTTTTCCACGACAGAGATGGCTGCTCGAACAGACTCGGAAGGTGGTCGAAGCAACGCCTCGAAATTGTACATGTTTCTGTTATACCTTATTGGGCTCTTCGTTTTGGCATTCGAGTTTGCGAAAAAGAGCTTTAGAAGATTGAAACCAGTGAGAGTTGCGTCTACTCTTTCATAATCAACTACACTTACACTACTTGTAATTTTCGCTCTCTCACCACAAGTCCACCATCGATCGACCACCTAGGATTTGAGCTAACCGAAAATCACCAATTTGTATATATATATTTATATTTGCAGGATCTTAGTGGTGATTCACCGAGCATGATCTGAGCCGTTCCATTGAAAATAATAGTCGAAGAACGTGGAGGGTTTTCGAAAATGACACTAGAGAATGTAACAATTAACTTACAAGCCTTCACTAAGCAATTAACCGGATGCGAGTTCCGAAACCGACGAGGTGGTTTCATATCGGCGTGGATTCGCCTGTTTATATGATAAGTTAAGCCTCCGTATTAGTATTTACATATTCCACCTAAAATTAATGAAGGATAAAACTTGATACAAATGACGTGTACTTATATTTTTGTTGAAATTGCATGCCTTGACATGGCAAAACATGGAATCCCCAGTGATTAAATTACTGGACTATAGATCTTAGTTTAGAATTTTTCTCTACACTAACTGAATTATCACCAAAGAGAACAAGCTCTTACCAGAGAGGGTTGTTTGGAATAACATCATCAATATATGTTGATATGAATAACTTCTGCAATAATATATCAAGAAGAAGAAAATGTATCAAATAAAACCATGATCAAATACATTTGAGAGAGTGTGAGAGAGACGTGCCTGTAAAGTACTTTGCAGTAGCGTGTAAATGAAATGCCATAGTTTCGGAGAAGCAGTGAAGCTTTGAAATAACTTACAAAGATGGAACATAAAAAGAGAAGAAGATTCTTAAAAGATACCATTTGAGAAATAACCAAAAAGATACAAATATATATACCATGGGAATATACCATTATGCTTTTCTTTTGTTGGAGTATACCATCATGCTTTAGTGATAATAATATAGATTGTGCTAGCTAGTTTGGTTTAACGGTAATCTCACATATACCTCGACGACGGAAAGGTTTTGGGTTCGAACTCCCTAAATTACAAGAATGTATGTCCCTTTAAGATTTTTCATAAATTATGTAATTTTGATCAATAATACCACATACGCTTTACACTGTTAATATATCATAAATAGATATACGCTATAATATATTTCTAAAAAAATATAGGCGTACAACAAATATATATATATATATATATATATATATATATATATATATATATATATATATATATTACGCACACTAGGGAAGAACAATAAAAATTCGAACTCACGAACAAATACAAGTCAAATATCTCATTTCGAGGCATTAAAAGAAGTACTACATAAAAAAATGGTACGATACAATGAGCAATGAGATGGTGAAAATTTATTTACGCCTTGAAATATATTATTTTCGCAATAAAAATTTTATACACACAAATTAATCCAAAAGTACGATGATAAATTTATTCTCATTATTCAATAGGAGAGATTTATTCCAAAATTATGACAATAAATATCATAAAATTTAGTTCTTAACACACTTTTGTCATCAAATGTAACTTTTCATGACATTTGTTGTCATATTTTTGGAATAAATAACTAATGGGAAAATACTAGTAATAGTTTTGAAATAATCCCTTCTAAAAATGAACATCTAAAAGGCCCAAATAGAAAGCCCAAAAGTATTCCAAAAGAAGCCCAAAAAGCAATCAAAGCAGGTAATCTTCTTCATCACCATAATTTCCCAAACTACTGCTTCGAGTCCTGGACAGTGGCAAATGAAGCCACGCTCTTCAAGCCAAAAAATAAAATAAAATAAAATAAAAATAAATAAACCACGCCGTCGCACATTTCCGGCAACCCCATCCCCGCCGCCAATTCCTCTCTGCCTCAATACCCTCGTTTTGTTTCAATTTCCTTAACCAGACCTAAAACCCAGATAACCGCCGACTCGGAGCCGAAGCTTAAAAGTCCCGAAGTTTCCCAGCCATTCAGGTACTTTTCTAGAAATCCGTGATATCTGAATCGAATTCGGAGGTTCGTTGATCCGAACTACTGCTGAAAATTTTAATTTCCGAGACCAGAAGCTTTTTGAAATTCCGCCGGAACCCTAAAATCCCCAATCCATGGATCTCCTACAAGCCTACGCCGCCGAAACCCCCGGCAGCCCTAGCTCGCCGGAGTCCTCTCCCCCGCGAGTCCTCGCCGCGAAATCGGCGGCGCCGACGGTCGACGACACGATGCTCTCCCTGACGGTGGGCGACAAGTCTCGGCTCGATCTGAGCCGTCCGATCGACCCTCGGCAGCGCTCGGTGGCCTTCAACCCTCGCTACGACCAGCTGTGGGCCCCGGTTCAGGGCCCGGCCCACCCGTACGCCAAAGACGGGCTCGCCACGGGGAATCGAAACCACAAGCTGGGCTTCGTCGAAGACGCTGCGATCGAGCCCTTCATCTTCGACGAGCAGTACAACACGTTCCACCGATTCGGGTACGCCGCGGACCCCTCCGCCGCCGCCGGAAACAACTTCGTCGGAGACATGACCGCCATGGCCGAGAACGACGCTGTCTCGGTCTACAGCCTCCGCCAGAGCGACCACAAGAGGCGAAAGCTCGAGGAGAAGAAGAAGAAGATGGAAGAAGATGACGACGTGGACGGCGGCGGCGGCGATGACGTGGACAATCCGGCGACGGAGGCGTGGCTGGCGAAGAACCGGAAGTCCCCGTGGGCCGGGAAAAAAGAGGGTGTCGAGGTCGAGTTGACGGAGGAGCAGAGGAAATACGCGGAGGAGTACGCGGAGAAGAAGAAGAACGAGGAAGAGAAGGCCAACGGGGAAAAGAAATCCGGCGGTCCCTCCAGCGAGGACAAGAGCACGTTCCACGGGAAGGAAGAAGAGGCGAGCGATTATCAGGGACGGTCTTGGATTGCTCCGCCGAAGGACGCGAAGCCGGCGAACGATCACTGTTACATCCCGAAGCGGCTCGTCCACACTTGGAGCGGCCACACGAAGGGCGTCTCGGCGATCCGATTCTTCCCGAAGTTCGGACACCTCATTCTCTCGGCCGGAATGGACACGAAAGTCAAGATCTGGGACGTTTTCAACACGGGGAAATGCATGAGAACCTACATGGGACACTCGAAGGCCGTCAGAGACATTTGCTTCTCCAACGACGGGTCGAAGTTTCTCAGCGCTGGTTACGACAAGAAGATCAAGTATTGGGACACAGAGACCGGGCAGGTCGTGTCGACTTTCTCGACCGGGAAAGTCCCGTACGTGGTGAAGCTGAACCCGGACGAGGACAAACAGAGCGTGCTCTTGGCCGGGATGAGCGACAAGAAGATCGTCCAGTGGGACATGAGGTCCGGCGAGATAACCCAAGAGTACGATCAGCATCTCGGGGCGGTGAACACGATCACGTTCGTGGACAACAACAGGCGGTTCGTGACCTCGAGCGACGACAAGTCTCTGAGGGTGTGGGAGTTCGGGATCCCGGTGGTGATAAAGTACATCAGCGAGCCCCACATGCACTCGATGCCGTCGATATCGCTGCACCCGAACGCGAACTGGATCGCGGCGCAGAGCATGGACAACCAGATCCTGATATACAGCACGAGGGAGAAGTTTCAGCTGAACAAGAAGAAGCGGTTCGCGGGCCACGTGGTGGCCGGGTACGCCTGTCAGGTCAACTTCTCGCCGGACGGGCGGTTCGTTATGTCCGGCGACGGAGAGGGTCGGTGCTGGTTCTGGGATTGGAAGAGCTGCAAGGTTTTCAGGACTCTGCGGTGCCACCAAGGAGTCTGTATTGGGGCCGAGTGGCATCCACTCGAGCAGAGCAAGGTCGCCACTTGTGGCTGGGACGGACTCATCAAATACTGGTCAGTCACTCGATCGTCAAATCACATCATATGGTTTTGTTTTGTTTGTTTCTTTGTTGTTCTCTCTAACATTGAGTGTTTTTTTTTTCTGGTTCATGTCTTGCAGGGATTAGAAGAAAGGGGTTTCCTTTTTTTTTTTTGGGTAACGAGAACCGGTCGGTTTTCGGAGAGTAGTAATGATGTGGCGTGCACAAGAATCTGCAACGTACTTGTTGTATTGTCATCACCAACTTGGACACTGTACTTGGGGTAGTTTTTTTTTTTTTTATAGGCGTTTTCTTTTTTGTTGCTTGAAACTTTCTGTAGAATTTTTTTTTATCAAGTTATAAAGAGATTTTGAGTTGATGTGTTTTCGCTAGCTTTTGGCCAAATGACTACCGTGAATTAGAAGGTTATAGTTTAAATATATATCATGGAATGAAAAACAGGTTTGTCAATGCGACCTGTGGCTGGGATGGGCACATCAATTCTGGTCAGTCCCTGTTTTACGAACCCCAAAAATGCTTTTGCTTTTGTTTGTGTTATTGAGTTTCTTGTTCTAACATTACATTGGTGATTTTGGTTCATGTTATGCAGGGATAAAAAGTAAAGATGTTTCCTTTTTTAACCGATTTAGATTCAGAGAGTAGTTCCGGAGTGGTGTACACAATACCCGACCCAACACTGCAACCAACGTATGTATTTATTCATTGTATCGTCGTCACCACTGTTCTCGGGATAGATTTTTTTTTTATAGGCGCTTTTTCTTTTTCGCTTGAAACTTATGTAGATTCTCAATGAAGAAATTTTGAGTTCGATGTGTTTTTTGCTTGCTTTGATTTCTTGTCGTCTCTGAAATCTATGATCCTTGCTTAGTATACACAAATCCGTAATACCTGTGAACAAATGTGTCATGTTTTTATCCAAGTTTAACATAGTTGTCTTTTTCAGTTTTATTAATTTCACTCTTTTCAATTTGAATGAACAAACCTGAATAACTAGACAAAGCAAGAATGTGACAGAATCACAGAGTCCGAAAAACCACAAAGTTGGCAGCGGTGGTTTCATCGCCTCTCTCTCTGCCCTTTTCTTTTCTTTGTTAATGGATTGCTCATTGAAAAATATGATTTCCGTTTTGTTCTCCTCTCTCCTTTTCTCGAGCTTATCTTTATCCATGTATTCCAGTCTCCTTGACGATATGAAAAGGTGGCTGAATAATGATACGCCGATGAATGGAAGAATATCAGATAATAGTGGTATGACAGTTCAAGATGTTCTCAGTGAGTTTGAAGTATGACTCGAGAGTGTGATACGGGGTTTATGTTTCCAAAATATTGTACTGCTCGAAAATCTGTCAAAATTCCCGAAGTTTTTTTTTTTTTTTTTTTGGTCTGAAGACTGTAATTGCGATTCTTCGAGTTCACTTTCGTGTACTGTTGGAGATACATCGGACCTGGCAAAGCGCAATCAAACATGGGATTCGATGTGTGGCTTGTCTTTGATTCCGTGCCACTGTTGATGGAAAGAATGCGGTGATGTGCGATTCGGAGTTGAAATTGTCTGCTAGCCTGAGATTCAGTTCAGAATATCTCACTTTTAAATAGGAAAAATACTTGATTGTTACTAGTTCATGTTCGGTACACCAACATACATCGAGTATAGAATTACCTATGTTTAAAATGGGTAACATTCATATGCATCAAAGTTGTAATTTCAAAACAAAATTTAGTCCCAACATACGGAAATTGCAAATCGTTAACCCCACGAAAATGCCGGTAGTTATCGACATAAATTTTACAAAAAGATTTACCTATTAGAGATGTTTCACTTCAGACAAACTTATTATTGAAGTTTAAATCCCGAAAATGATGCACAACAAATTAAAAAGTAAGGCTTTGAGAAATTAGGGGTGATATCGGGAAAGTTTTAATCAGCGTCCCTTGTCTGCAAATTTTGAGAGGGTTAAATCATCAAACAATTTAATTGAGGAGGGTTTATTTGAAAACCCTAACTTGTTAAGTCTTCAACGGTCAACCGCATCTTTTTATTCCCTCTCTCGCGAGCTCTCCTTCTTCTTCGCCGTGTTTTGTTGCTGAGGTCACCGAACCAGTCCGGAGGATTCTCTCTTTTCTTCTCTCCGAAGAGTTTACTCGTCGCCGTCGGAGGAGCTACGCCGTGAATCAAGCGTCCCGGCTCAGTTTCAACAAACAAGGAAACATTTCAATGGCGGCTTTAGAAAATCAATGGGAATTCAGCTGGTCAGTCACTCTTCAAAACCCACACTTTCACTCACAATTGTCATTTTCAGCTTTCGAATTTGATTTTTCGTTCATTCGAATTGAACTAAATTTGAAGTCTTGGAGAAGATTAGGAAGGGAAAAAAAATCTTAATTTTTGCGTCAGAGAGAGAGAGAGAGAGAGAGAGAGCAAATTAGATTAGAGAAGTGAATTTGATTGAAAAGAGAGGTGTGTTTGTTTCAAAGATCAAGGATAGCTCAGCAACTGAGCCTCAATTATATTGAAAGTTTGAGGTTACAAACAAAGAGAAACCTTGATCATGAAATAAAAAGGAAATTCCTTGATTTTGTAATGTGCAGTGACTTGGAAGTTGATTACGAATCGGATTCGAAAGCATCGATTGTGTACAACGCATTGGCTGTTGATAAGGAGGTACTTGTTCTTCTTCTTCACATAATACATAATTGAAGTTTTTCTGCAAGTAATCATTTAATTTTGTTCTTCTTGTCATTTGCAGTTACAGCCGGATAAAGTGAAACGAGAAATGAGGGTTTCGAATGGGAAGCTTTCAGTGTAAGCAATCAATGCCGCGTAATCATGTCTATGTGTCCGATATCATAATATTGTGATTACTTATTAAACTCATGATGTGTGTGTATGGTTAAAAAAAATAGGCATTTTGAGGCAGTTGAGGCGAGATTTCTTCGCGCATCGTACAGTGCTTTTGTCGACGTTCTTATCCTTGCCACCCAAACAATTGAAGAATTTGGGCAAGGAATGGAATTCTAGTTTTCTTTCATATGTGAGGATGTTTGGATTCAAAGCTACTTTTTAAGTGCAGAGGTTTTTGGTTCTTTAGTTATGAACTCTTTTTTTTTTTTTTTTAGAAGAGGAAGGCTTTGTTTGTAGTATGTAAACTCTTTGTAGTATGTAATCATAACGCGTGATATTTCAGATGCCAAAGTGCTTGCTTGGACAGAAAATTTGATGATTTTTTTTTTTTTCAATAATTCATTTATTTGGGTGTCTTGACACTCAAATAGTGGCCTGATTTTACATATCAAAGGTCAAATGGACGAAATTTTGGAGAGTAGTTTGCAAAGATGACCCACTTTCACATGCAAATCATGTTCTTTTGAGAAAGTGTTTAAAGCATGTTAAAGTCACATTTAGTTTGGTTGTGATTGAAACTTTCTGTTGTTTGACTTAAATAGGAGGGCGTGTTACATCAGTAAAAAGGACTTTCCAATCTTTGCCATGTTTGGCAAGGAATCCAAGAACAAGTACAACACTGATCTGTATAATTGAATTGAGAATAGTAGACCGGAATAGGACTTGACTAGCTCAGTGATTTTTTCATTTATTAAAATAGTGAAGTGAATCAAAGAAGTATTATTTGAAGCGAATTGGACAGTTAAAGAGGTAAATCAAACAATGGAAGATGTGATATCAGCTTATATATCAAACCAGTTTGAGAGAAAATTACAATATCAAATCTAGAAAAACAAAATACATTCTGTATTAAGCATGAAAATCGAAAAGGGTAAAAAAAAAAAAAAAAGATGTGTATATATAAGGGTATAAACGGGAAGAACTTCATTGGCTGATTTGGATTAGATTCCTAAGAAAAATACTATGCTTCTTCTGCGACTTTTTTTTTCCTTTTTATCTTTCTTTACTTTCTTTCATTTCACCACCATAATCGAATTCTGTCTCAGTATTCATCCAAGTAGTTATAGAGCGTATCGTCTTTCTTCGACTTGCGTCGGCTAAGCAAGGACTTGAGTAATCGCTTCCCTTTACTTTGTTGCTGTTCGAACTCTTTCACGTTTTCCCTTTCCATCGGTATTCGCATCGACGCTGATTTCCGAGGCTCCGAAGGATACTGTGTTATGTTTACACGTCAAACTCAAAAGTTCAATTCATGATAATAATCCCACCAACGAATTCGAAGATTTAAAAAAAAAACATATACACTTACACGTCTTCTTGCATTAGAAGGATTCGTGGGCGTGGTCGGTCGCTTCAAGTTCGGAGTGGTTGACCGTGAGTTTGGAGTCACAGTCCTACTTATGAGAGACCCGGATCGTAGGAGTGGAAATCGGTGCGGCGAAACCGATCGTTTCTCTGACACAAGCAATGCATTGAATCAGAAAGACCGTGAAAGAGAAAAAAAAAATCGTGATAAGACAAAAAGGGCATACCTAAATCTTTTTTGGGCATTGTAGAGGTAAAAGAAAAAATCCCGGGTCTCTGCGGACTCGGAGATCGCCCTTTACTGCAATGAATTATGGTTAAGAGTCGAGATTAGAATATGATCGATCTTTCCTTGTTTGACTTAACCGAAAATATTCTTACCTGACCGGCGGCGGCGGTGGCGGGGTTTCTCTGATTGTAGCTCGGACAGCTTCATATCACAACAAGAATATAAAAAATATTATTTCTTTAAAAAAAAAAAAAAAAAGACATGTCTCCCACATCTATACACAGCGTAACAAAATATGAGATCGAAAAAGATTTACCATTCCTAAATTGATGCCACTCGTCTTCGTCGTCGAGGCTTCGTCCTCGGTACTTTGATGTTGCATGATTCGCGCCGCGCATAGTCTCGCCAACTGAACATAAATTTAGAAAATCTAAGCTCAGCTATGATGATTAAGGAAATAATTTCTAGAGCAAATATTCCCTAAACTAATTTTTACGAGCAAAATGGTCCTCCTACTGATTTTGTAACAGTTTAGTCCCTTTCTAGAAATTAAACTTTTTTTAGTCCCTAGCTAAATTCTATAAAAGAAACTATATAAATTATTTTTTTGTCCTAAAAACAATATAAAAAAAAGTTTAAGATTGTTAGACTAAGATTTGATTTGAATGATACTTTCAAATTGCAAAGTATAAAGCTTGCCTGGCAAGATGAAGCGTTTATGGTACTTTGGCGTGTTTATCACCGACGACTGTTGTGTAAGACCTTCGCGATCAATGTATTCCTGGCACGATCTCAGTCTCTAAATATCCAAAAAAAAAAAAAAAAAAAAATTAATTACTATGAATCTCAGTTTCTATTTGAGCAAATTCAAGAGCTTGGCATACCTGTTCGATGCAAGAAACCCGAAACTCTGTTCCAGAGACTTCTTCCACCTTCTCGTCGAAGATATCGTTGACCTTGTAGCTCACCGAGCCCAAGTGATCCACCGTATTCACGAGCGCTTTTATTGCGTAGTCCTTCAAAGTCTCGACCACTCTGTGCACAGAATGCGGAGATTTCAAATCCAAGATTCTTCCGAACAAATCAAAATATGAACTCACATCTGTTTTTGGTCGTCATTCGTGTACGAGAGCTCGAAATACTCCGCGGCCGAGTACAGCTGTGTTCTCAAGTTCTTCAAATCCTGAATCAAACGAGGACCAAAGTCACAGAAAGAAAAATTATTTATTACAAGATATTGAGCGAAGTGATTACCTGAAGACTATCCGAGAAGAGCATGCTTTGGTGCATCGAAACCTCGTCGAAATTGGAAGCTTCTAGATGAACCGGAACGGGCCTCGCTGACTTTGTCATCGTTCCCATTAAGCTAATTGATTTGTAACTACAAAGCATTAAAGATTATCAATGTGATATAGTTCCTTCAGTTAAGCCATGAAAAAAGGGGTTTTTTTTTCTTTACAGAAAACTCATGAAAAGAACATGAAACCATAGACCGTTATTTTAGGAAGAAGAACCAATACCAATAGTTGAGAGTTGAATCCACATTCTATATTATATATATATTTGAAAGAATAAGAAGAGGAAAATAAGCAAACATTAAACAGATAGTGCTGGCCACGTTTCTGAAGAAGGAAGAAAAAAAAAACAATGCAATAAATTATTAGAAGAGGAACATAATTAAAAATAAAATATGATGAGAACTTGTATTCCATGCTTCTGAACCAACTGCTTAAAAGATTTTTTTTTTGTCTGAATCTTCATTAACAATCCAATTAATTGCGTATAAAATTGAAAGAAACCCACAAAAGGTAAACGACAGTTCGAAAACTCTCTCTATCATGGATTTGCCATGGAAAAGAAACTACTTGGGAGTTGATTTCATTTTTTTTTCTTCTGCTCGAAAAGGAAAAAGCGAAATTGAATTAAGCCAAAATGAAAATTCCAAAATGAACATAAAGGCGATTCCAGCTCTTAGTGAACCAGAAATAAATGAATAAATAAAACATAAAGGGGTATAAATAAAAATGAGAATCATGATTTCCGAACCTGAAAAAAGCCCTCTTTCAAATTATGAAACCGAAGCCAATGCTTGAAGAGTCAAAACCCACATCCCAAATTCCAGGTATCAAACACTGGAAACGAAGAAGAAGAAGAAGAAGAAGAAGAAGAAGAAGAAGAAAGTTCTGAAAGTGACTAGTGTTGTATATTGTTTGACAACCCTAGTAATATCCTTTTTTACAAAAGTTTGGCTTTTTATATGCTATATTAGTATATTACTATTCAGGCTTGAACGAGGACTAGAGAGAGTGTAACAAACATCATTATTGTTATGAACTGATGTGAGTCTCTGGGCACTGGGCAGAAAAAGACATGGAATTTCCTGAGCTTTGCAATGAGGGGAAAAAATATAAAATAAAGATTGTAACTTTCTTTTTGGCAGACAAAAAATAAAATAAAATTGGTCAGCACAGTCGCAACCAAGACGCTATGAGTAATATTCTATCTTTGTTGCATAATTACTTTATTTAGTTTTTTTTTTTGTGGGACCAATATTTTCTTTCTTTGTGTGAATTTGAATAATAATACATGTGGACCCTATCGTCCTATACGCTGCGCTACTCTGTTATTAAAACATATAAAATCATTAATATTAAAGTTTTAGCAGTCGTAATTACTTTAATACGTTTGAATAGTTGTGGGTACTATGATTCTCTGTGTTTTATTTTTAATTTTTATTTGTTGGTGGCTGCATTAAAGTTCTTTGATTCAGTGGTGCTCTTCTTATTGGATACATTACAGAAATGGACTTTGATTTGTTTGTCTGTATAAACTATAAAGTAAGTGGATCTTCCCACTTTTGTTTTCCGATTTTTATTTTGTTTTGGATAATGTTTTTGTGATAAACTCCAATTTCTTGTGGTAACTTTATATAAAGATTTAGAAAACATAACCTTTGGTGTACCGCTTTACTTTTTTTTTTACCTAATCTAAAATTTTTGGAAATGGTTTTTGTTTGAACACAGATGTGACATAGATATTATAAATGCTTGGATCTTGATTGCAGCTCTCAATCTCATAGACACTTCAATTTTAAGATTACGTTATAATTTTAGCTGAACTTATAAAGTTTTGTGGATAAGGGTTTCTAAGATATACGAACAAGTTTCACCTTCGCAATTCAGCTCAAATATTATCATCGCATAATATTTCTTATCTTTTTTTTTTTTAATAACTCGAGCCTTTCTATGTTTTTTTAACAAGGATTTCTCATTAACAAAACAGAACTAGCTTTAGTCTTACAAAGATTTCGAACAGCGACAGAAATCTCATTTTACAAACAAATGTCCTGAAATGAAAATGAGAAGCATAAGACAAACACATCGGAACAAAGAAAGACAATGAAGGATTCGACCGAGTATAGACGTACTCGTCAAGAACATACTCGTGAAGAACTCCACTAGACTCCTTCAACAAAGATCTTCTGCAAAATCCCGGAACGAGCAAGATTATCTCTGCCAATAACAGAATAACGCTCGACTCCTACGATAACCTCGAACATCACGAGGGCCTCCAAACCTGGCACAACTCAAGACCGAAATTTGGCTCTCTCTAACTTACAACATCCAATTTTTTTTTTTCACAGAGAGCCAAGAAACTTTACCCAGCAAGAACTTTAAACTTCACAAAAAACACCCACACGGTGCACTAAAGACTAATGAGTAAACATAACTAAAACTGAACTGCGAAAGTTAAACTAAACAAACAACAATTAAACCAAATCAAAAACAAGAAAAAAAGGTCCGCACCCAAACTTCACCCTTCCACCATTTGCCAAGAACCTCTAGCCCCTCTCATCTCCCCATCGACCGATTACCGAGATAACCCTGAAAAACAAAGCAACCCCGACCGGAGACAAAACAGAGCCTACCACCCTGACTGCAAAGCCGCCGAGAAACGTCACCGCCATCAGCGGCCTCGACCCACGTCAGCGGCTGAAGCAAACTCCAAGAAAATCCACGCACGGATCGGACCAGATCTCGTCACTGACGAACGGATCTGAGAATCGGGCCTCTGCCACCGTCAGGACCACGAACCCTTCCTAGATCCAGGACATCTCGGACCTGTGGCAAGGCACGGAGACGGGAGCAGCGCCGGCCGACGAAGCGGAGGAGAAGAACAACAAGAACTCGTCTTGGTAGTCGCGCAAAGTTCGATGAAGCACGTCACCGGAGAAACCAGACTCGCGAAGAATCGCGACCTCGCTTTCCCCCCCGGATCGGAGTCGAGTGACCGACGTCCGAGGCCCGAGGGGGGCGGCGGTGAAAAAGAACTTAGGGTTTTTTGCTAGAGAGAGAAAGAATTGGTAAAAGAAAAAAAGAAAAACAAATTTAACTCGAGTCTTTCTATTAAAAAAATGGACATAATATTCATGAGTACAAAACATACAACTTCTTTCAACAAAGAAGAATAAGACTTAAAGAAAAAATACAATGATTCAAGATTAAATTTCTATGAATGCACTACATGTGAAAACTCTTATTGAATAGAAGATTGACCACGCTAATTTTCGAGCAATACAATGGCTCTTTCACAATACCCTCTGTTGTTAATGGATGAACCAAAATACTCGAAGATCACCGACCGTTGAGAAAGATGTTCGATTATCTGCATTGCCAAAAGACTAACAGAAATTTCGAACTACAAACCCGAAAGATGGCAACATCTTCAGGACGCAAAAACCACCGTAGAAATGTGGATATTATATCATAACCAACCCCACCTAAACCCAAAAAGTAATCTAAACTAAAGCAACAACAGTCCTAACATACACAATATAAAGAAAGTATTTAGGTTATGAATTAGGGTTTTAAATCTTGCAATTTTATTTTTAATTATGTCTTTTTATTTAAATGAGCATAAAAATCCAACCAATAGTAGTACAATGGAGATTTCGGACCACTCGCTAGTCACTACTATGTACCCTTTTGATAGATAATAGTCGTTGTCAAGTAATGAGGTCCAAAATAGGTTTGTTCATATTGACCTTATTGCAATTTCCCTTAACAAAACAAAGTAGTTCAATTACACGACACAGCATAACAACCCAACTTTCTAAAAAAGTTGAAAGAAAACAAAGAAGAAGCTAAAAAGCTTGTTGTCAACGCCTTTAAAAAATAAAAAATGAACAAATTATATAGTGCAGAGGATAAAAAAAAAGTACCAAACATACTTGTGATTATACACGACAAATTAAAATTATAGTATCCGTACTATAACAAAGTTACAGTGACATTTAGGCCAAATATGAATGGACTTCATATATTAATTAGCACAATGAAAAACGGAAAATTTATTAAAGGCTATACATCTTTACTAAAAAAAAGGCAAATTTTATCCATACGCTTTACTATAATTTATTACATAATTCAACGGTGTACGCAATTTTTTTCTTCTACATAATGCTTCATGTTTCGTCGTGAGGTCCACACTAATTTGAAAACGTTAAGGCTTTATGATTGTTGTTATAGTGTTATTATTCTTATTATTTAAAGTCTGTCTCTTGGATCTTCTATTTGATTTCTGAAACTCAGAAATATATTTGTTTTTCCTTTCTTAATGGGATCCTCAGTTTAAACTTTAAAGTTTAATATAATGTACTATTTTTCAATAAACTAATTTATGGTAGATCAGTGCCGTGATTTGTGGTCTCGGGTGGGTCCATAGAAGACACAAAACTATGATTTATTTTATTATTTTTACAATTCGATAGGAATAATATGATTGTTCATTCCAACATCGCTTTAGATCATTTTCAATATGAATTTGGGTTATTGCAAAATAGTTGTAGTTTCTTTACTTATAATAGCCACCATCCTCTTAAAGTATAAATATAATAGCCAAACATGAATTTGAGCATAATAGCCTTCTTAAATTTGTACTATTGCAAAATAGCCATAATTTCTTTACTTATAAACAGTCACCAGCCTCTTAAAGTATAAATAAGATAATTTACCCTTAATTTAAATTAAATAAAAGTAATAATTAAAAAGAATTTTAGATCAATAACGTACATAATTAATATTACCAAAAATAGTAATATTTATTATAACATAAATGAGAGATTTGTTGGATAAAATATGAATATTTATTTGATTGATCTATTCATTAGGAAAGTGCAACAAGCACTCTTTTGGAAACCAAAAGACGCGTAACACAAAGAGATCTACGCGGTTTTCACTAAAAAAATTTGTATTTTTGTTTGTTAGGTTTCAATTGTTTTTTGTTCATCTTTTAAAATTTGTATATGTCATAAGTTAGATCGTTTATTGGATCTTAAATTTGATTAGTTTAGTTCTTTTTTATTGTATTTGTAATAATTTTTTTTGGGGTTCTTACGTTTTGAGAACGAAATTAAACATTAGTTTGTGATTGAATGTGCTAGTTAGTTTGGTTTGGGGTTTAGGGTTTAGGGAACGGTTTTTTTTATTTTTTTTTATTTTAAGCACTGTTTGAATTTTTGGTGTTTGTTTATTTAAAAATATAAATTATGATGGTTTGCTAGTTAGTGAAACTATTGTATGCATGCTAATTGGTTGTGAAATCTTATTCGTTTGTTTAAAAACAATCGTATTTGTTTGTGATAAATTCTTATTCATTTGTTTGTTTAAAAATAGAGTATCTGTTGGTTTGTCACTTGATTGTTTTATATTTTTATTCCATTTTTTATTATTAAAGAAAGTGTTTTAGATTGGATCGGATCATATCGTTTGTGCAAAAATGTCATTAAATGATATGATATGATATATGTTAGTATTTGATTTACACTCCAAAATTGTTGATATATTTATTGTGCATTTCTCAGCATTTTAATCTTGTACTTTTTTTTTGTATATGTTTGTAAAATTATAAATACGATCTTATAAATAAGATCTTGTCTTTTTTGTTTGTAACATAACAAAATGAGAACAAAATAACGAGTAACAAGACCAACATGTGATTTTTTGGACGAAGAACATTAGTGAAATCGCCATCGAAGTCAATGGTGTTATTTTTAAATAAAATCTGCGTTAATGGTCTTATTAAAAAAAATGGTAAACATTAGGCCTGATCAAATAAAATCCCCACTCTGATTATCTTTAAAAAAAGGAAATAAAAAAAACGATTTATTAAAACAAAGAATCCGTGTGTGTGTGTGTTTTTTAAAAAAATCTGCGTTAATTGCAATTGTGATTACCTTTAAAAAATAAAATTAGAAAACTATATATTGAAGCAAAGAATCCGGTTTTTTTTTTAAATAAAAAATAAAAAATAAAAAAATCTGCCCTATATATAAGATAAAAGTAAACTAATTATATCAAATTAATATTAAAATAAAAATAATAGAAAGACAAAAAAAGTAATTCGTTTAAATAAAACTTGCCTAAATAATTCAGATTGACTAGTTATTTAAAAATATATAAACAATGGGTATTTGAAATTTCTTAATTGTCATATTCTTATAAGTGGTTTAGTTTGTACAATTTCTAAAAAATTATTTGCAAGCTATAAAAGGATAAAAAAAAAAATACTTTACAGTATACGCTACTACAAAAACAAGATTATAAACAGTGAAACTTGCTTAACTTTATAAATACAAAAAATTAAATACAGTGGAACATGGTTTATTGGTTACTAGGTGGTTATTATAATTTATATGTAGATAACTAATCCATGATATATTACAAATGATATCAAATGGGAGAAAGAAATGAAAAAAAGGAAAAAGACATAAATAGTAGTTTTAAATAGCTATTTACTCATGTTTAGGACTCTTTTACCGTTATTATTATTATTATTAATTTTTAATGAAAGTAGTTTTATTCTTTTAGTTTTGATTGAAAATTAAAAGATATAAAAATATAAAAAAGAACAAGTTTAATAAAAATAAGAGGAGAATAGAGGAAATTAACCATATTCTTGGAATTAGAAAAAATTAACATAGTACTTTTGGGATTAAAGTTGTAGTTTCTGTAAGAGGATAATTTTTCTAAAGACTAGATAGAATGACCAGGCCCAGATAACCCAACTAGTCCAAACCTATTGTATTGATTTAGGCCGAATGGACTATATACCCAAGCCCAGTTCATTACAACGCACTGTAAATGCACTGTAAATTGGCACATTTTCAGGTTTCGACGGCTTCTTAAAACTAATTAGTGCTAATTAATATCACGCAGTCCTTTAATCATCTTCATATAACGAGGGAAACGAAATGATGAACGTGGAATGTGAAAAACACTTATGACAAAACCGCTATTAGGCATAATGATAGTGCATTGATTTCTTCAACCTCGTTAATCGTTTTGTGTAACTTACCATCATTAATTTCCCACGCTT
Source organism: Urtica dioica subsp. dioica (assembly GCF_054948205.1). Classification (NCBI taxonomy): domain Eukaryota; kingdom Viridiplantae; phylum Streptophyta; class Magnoliopsida; order Rosales; family Urticaceae; genus Urtica; species Urtica dioica. Next base: position 22,193,382 of record NC_142767.1, read on the forward strand.
GGGTAAATACGTATAATTATGCATGTAATGTCGATCATCACCCATAAACGACATCCATTCATGGGCTTAAAAACTGAAAGTTATGTAGAGAAATATAATACATTATATGTTATATATACATTATTAAATAGAGATCTACATTTATTAATATAGTATTTACATTGTGAAAATATCATGAGATTTTATCTCTAAAGTGACACTGAAAAGAGAGTAGCTCATAATTTTTAGTTCTCCTTTATTTTCAAATGTGGGTTTCTTTATATGTTATAAACGAAAAAAAAAATAATAAAATAATTCTATTAATCCAATTTTCCTAACAATTAAGTGGAAGTTAGCAATGCTCCTAATAAACCCTAATATTGCACAAATGGTTGAATTTCTATGCACATTATTATCCTATTTCAACATTACTTTTGTCGTAAATAATAGTTAAATTTCATCCTAAACTATCGCATTTCATCGTAAAATACGTGAAATTTTAACATCTTAAGTGATTTTCCTCAAAACATATCACTAAATCGATTTAAGATGATTAAATAAGTGAACTTATCAATTTTTCATTGAATTCTCCCAAATGGATAGATGATTTGAAGGTAGAGATAGATAGAGAATAGAGGAAATGAGAAAATTAGAGAGAGAATGAGAGAAAGAAAGTTAAAAGGGTTGAAATGGTATTTTTGTTCGAATTCCGGTCAAAAATCCAGTTTTTGATATTTTTCAATTAATAGGTCTAACTTTAATATTTTTCAACTAATGAGTCTAACCTTAATATTTCTCAACTTTTAAGGTCCAGAAAATGAAATTTCTCCTTGATAATATATTAGTTGCATATAGATAATTTAGAGTCGATTAATTAAATGCGAATTCCACCATAAATACGCGTAAATTACCCTATCTATTTAACCTATTATTGATTGGGAATCGTTAACCAATTACCCGATGAGCAATTAATTAGTGTTTGAATTCCACTAAGATTGTAACTCCCAAAAATGGGTACGTACATGAACTTCTAAATATAACCCACATCCCACAATTCCCAATATTTATACTCTCCTTCCTTATCGACCTTCACACTAATTACTTCTCATATACATTGTCACTCCGATCATTCTCAAGCAAATTACTTCTTCAAATGGATTACTTCTCAATCCAACCAAGCTTTCCCATGATCGAATACCCATTTGGCTATGACTGGCTTTACCTTGACCAACAACTTCAACTTGAAGAGTGAGTCCTTTATAACATCATAGACTCATAATAATTTTGCTAACTTTTTCTATACGAGTAATTTTTTTTCTTCTTTCTATTTTGCAGCCTAATAATGGATTTACCACCATTGGAATCCATACAAGAGCCCAAATTGTCACCTTTATCACATGACTATGACCAACTCAATGATTTCCAAGATCTTGAGAATTTCCTTCATGGGTTTTCACCATTTGAAAACATGATCCCATTTTCATCAACAAATGACAATTGTGAAGACACAATGGTTGAGAAGAAGCCTCAAACCAACAACCTCACTCCTAATTTTGACCAAAGCTTCAACAACCAACAAAATGAGCATGAAATGTTTGCTATAAACAAAAGTGACATGTTCACCGAAGCGTCAAGGATGGTTGGTAGTATTAGGGAAATATACGCAAGTTTGGACCACAAATTATTCGGAGAGGCAAATTCAAGTACTAAAGTCAAGAAATGTGTTGGCTTAGAGTTGAGTGACATACAAAAGCATTTTGATGTGCCAATCAAAGAAGCGGCTAAGGAGTTGGGAATTGGTGTGACGAGATTGAAGAAGCGTTGTAGAGAGGTTGGGATTATGAGATGGCCTCACCGCAAGTTTAGAAGCTTGAAGTTTCTTATAAGCAATGTCAAGGTATTGTATAATTTTTGTAATTTATCTTTTATTTTTTATTAGTGGCTATATAACATAATTTTTTTATTATTTTATCTTAATATTGTTTGTAAAAATGAAGAAAATGGGTATGGACAAAGAGGATATAATGATGTTGGAAGAGCAAAAAAGGCTTCTAGAGGAGACACCTAATTTGGAGCTAACCTTGAAGGCCAAAAGGCTAAGGCAAGCTTGTTTCAAAGCAAATTACAAGAACAAGAGGGCTATTGCATTTGCTCGTCACTAGTTTTCTTATTTCCTTGCTGTATAGCTATTATCTAATTAATATATTGTTAATATTAGCCAAAACTACCTTGTGTTTTGGTGATTTTGTGTCGATATAGTGTCATGTTTTAGTGGTATATGGTAGTGTTTGTAATGACCACTCAATGCAGTGAAATTTCTCATCTTTTGATGGACTATTTCATAGATCGTGACTACATTTATAATTTTATTTGACTACGACCATTTCTACATGCACATCTCTAATATTAATCCATATAAGTCACTTGGTCTATGCGACGACTAAATTAATTAGAGAGGGACTGAAGTAGTTGGCTTGGATATATATATGTATGTATATATAATGTCTTGTAACATCCATGGTGGTACCCCTTATAATTATTACCTGTGACAGAAACGTCACAATTATTTATAATTATATATGAACAAGCAATATACGAAAAAGGGCAAAGAAAATTCAACTAATAAATTTTGTCTAGTGGGAAGAATATTAATAAGTCTATCAATATATATGACTAGTAGTAACATAACTATTTGTGAGGCCATTATATCTCTAAGTGCCAATTTTTCTTGGCTTCTCTTGCTTGCGCCTCCATGGGACCACTTGCTTAAAGCCCTCATAAATACTTGCCTGCGCTTGCCAAATAATGTAACGCTGTTAATAATATGTCCAAGCACATAAATTACAAGTCATACATTGACATATAGCAAGTTTGATTCATTCCATATAATTCATTTTGAGAAAATTTTAAAAAATAAAACTGATAATACACTAAATTAAGTTTTTTTTTATTTATCTATAAATTAATTGTAGCAAAACACTTTTAATAGCTTCAGACTTATTTCGTCCTACTCTAACATATATATATATATATATATATATAAATATATATATATATATATATATATATATATATATATATAATCAGATTACGGCTGTATGCAAATTGCAATGGCCATATTAAAATATAATTAAACAAAATTCAGTGAGTTATTATTCATATTTTACATAATTTCTTACAACTTATATCAAGAAATATAATACTTTAGCTGGTGTGGGAACAGATTATAAACGATAATGGCGATAATATAACAGGCGTGTTAAGAATAGTATACCATTTGGTCATATATAATGTAAACTTCATTATCATGGCAATACAAATAGGCATGTACGTCAGCAATGCCTACAATCATTATCATACTTTGTTGAGAGTAATATACGATACGCTCCCTCATAAAATTGCGTAGCTAATTTAACTAATTCGATATTATTAAAAGTATCATGTATTTTTCTGGCGAAATACGCTTGATTGTTGAAACTAATTAAGAATTTTTTATATTGCATCCATATATAATAGAACTCATGCAAAACAAAGGTATACCCAAAAAAAAAAAAACAAAAAAAAAACAAACTTACCAGGAAATTATTAGGGTGAGAGCGGGTCAAAAAGCTTGATTTTCTTCTAACGCCATATGAATTGTTTTTATTGCCGGTTTTGAGCTTAACGTCACAGTGATGATCATGACCCTCCGACTGACTCCCAGCAGCACCACACGAATCGACGAGGCCCTCCTCAATAACTCCCCAAGACGAAATGTCGAAACTACCCCCGTCGAAAGCCCTCTGCTTCCTGAAACTGCCCCACCTGGCAGACCCGAAATAGCCAATTCCCCTTTCCCTCCTCCCCTCTGGGCTCCTGAACGAGTGGGCCCGGCCCACGTGATCGGGCCCATCAAGCACCGTCGTCGGCGATGGCATATTCGTAAATCTCGCCAGCCGAGGTGGCAGCCCCAGGGACCTGTACGTAATTTCCTGCTCCCCTTGCTGATGATCCGGCTCCGTTATGACGGCGCCGGCCGTCCGTCTCGGCTTTCCCGGGGCTTCCTCCCACAGGAACGGAACGGAGGCGGAGGTTCGGCGTAACGGCGGAGACTCCGAGCCTGTGGCTTCGGACGCTTGGCTCGGAAGCGAGTAGAGAGAGAGTTTCGGCGTTGTTGTTTTGTATATTTGATCCATTTTTTTAATAAGAAGTGAACTGGGATTCGCAAATGAATATGATTTACATGTATATATATATATGATATCTATATATATAGAGAGAGACGGAGACAGAGAGAGAGAGACGTGAAGTGTGACAAAATAATAATATAGGAAAAACGCTCCATAGAGCTTATTCTTCACGAGAATTATATTATATGGCTTTTACTTCAAACTGGTGAATTTTGTGTGTGGGTTTGTAAATGACTGAACTGCCCTTGCATGTGCATGTGGTGATTGGACGCTTCTATGACGGGGTTATTATTAACGACCATCAACGGTCACATGGTTTGGTGGGTTTTTTTTGTTGTTGAAAAAGTCGGGTTTATAATTAGGTGAATTGTGTAAATGCGTCTTTTGTGTAGCATAATGCAATGCAAGAGCACTGAAATATGTGTGTAACAACCCTTTAATATATATCATATCCTTCGTTTTTTTTTAGAAATACACGGAATTTCCATTAAAAATAAGGTAAAATACTCAAAAATACAGGAAAATTACATTTCGATACAAGACGCATCACAGACCTAAGTCGAAATGAATCAACACTAAGAATAAGTGATCGCTCGTCTACTTTCGAGAAATGGAAAAACAAAAAGCACATTGAAAATCGAGCACCATACGGCTCTTCTAGAATACCCATAATTGTTGATGAAAAAATCCAATCAACTGTAGTCCGATGACCATGAAGAAAATGAATCTTCAACATGTATAGAACAACATCTAACAGGAAATCCAAACTTAGATGGTGGAAGACAGCTATTCCGTCTCCAATAAAAGACAAACCAAACAAAACCCAATAACAGAGTAAATTGTTCACACACATAATATAACCAAAACAAAATTGACCTAAAGATGTTGAAATGAAAACTAATGGTAAAATCCAACAAAAAAACAAACCATCAAATTTCAACCCACCCAATATTCGTCAGTGTCTAAACTCCGCCCCAACAAGTAGAGGAATCAACAAACAGCGTAGAGGATGAGATGTTGTCCCGTCGCCCAACTCTGCGCCTACCCACCTTGCCGAGGACGAGATCCACCCTTGCAACCAGAGAAAGAACCAACGACTGTCGGAGATGAGAGAGGGGCAACCAAAAATGGATACAGGTGGCGGTGACCGGAAATGACGTCAGAGGCAGCAAGAAGATTGACGAACCGATGTTGAAAAAACATTATTTCTTGATGAAAACAACAAAAAGAAGCAACCATTAAGAGCCACGCAAATAAAGTTTTTGAAGACCCCATCTCCCCACTATTGGAACTAGAAGCCTCTGAAGGAGGGGTGGGTAGCGGCTGGTAAGGTTTGAAAATCCTAGGTTTATGTATATCATATCCTTCTTGAAGTAAAACTATACATGAGTCTAAGTGAAATTCGCCCATAATTGTTAGTTTAACAAATATGTGAGCGTGTGAGATATTGTATTGCCATGAGAAAATCACCCACGTATATCTAGGGGCGGAGCCAAAAATTAAACTTAAGGGGGCCAATTTTCAAAATATAAAACTATCAATATAAACACAATACATTGCAGGCTAAATATTCTTCAAATCATTTTTTTAAAACATATACGATACCACATAAATTTTATTAAAAAAACTCTCACTTATAGCGGAGGAAAATTATGATTACATGATAATTTACTAAATAAAGAACATCTCTCTTGCCTGTCATGAAAATCATCAACAATTGAATCTACACTAAACTTATCAGCAATTTCCTTTTCAATGTATTTAAACAAACAATCGGTCAACAACTCTTCTTTCATCTTGCTACAAAGTGTCGTCTTGACTATATTCATTGCTGAAAAAGATCGCTTTGTAGTAGCCGTAGAAATGAGAAGTGTGAGAATAAGAATTATCACCCTATACAAGAGAGGAAAAAGCTCATTTTTCTTGTTTTTATCAACCATTGAAATAAATCATAAGTAATTTCCAATGCTTCAAAATCAGAAAGCTATCTCACATGATCAAAGTGCTCAGACTGGGTCCTTAGTTGTATTATCTCATATTCATCAGTCTTAAGGGTAAAATTTTGTTACCAACTGGCAAATGTCGTCAATTTTGAATGATATCCTCATATATCTTGGATCTAAAGCTGAACTTAGAATGAGTATCATTTAATTTTTTATTCAATTCTTGTAACTGATGAGAGTCAATCACAACATTGAAGATATTAACTTTGTAGTGATGCCCAACTGTAATTTCATCTTGTTGATTGCGAGCTCTTCCTCGTCTTGGAACATAAGAGGCATCAAAATCTTGTATAGGTATGTTGAGCTATTTGCAAACTATATGACATTAGTAGTTAATCCATCTCATCCATCAGTACTTAACGTCTGCAAGAGAGACTTAGTAGATGAAGCCAAATGCATCACATTAAGACTCATGAGATGCATTATGAAAACAAACTCATAAGAAGTCAACATCTCATAAGCAACATCTGCATCACCTCGTTGAGAAGTTGTGGTTCTATCCTCAATAATGTTCAACAAAATCTCGTACACAGGGTTGCACATCTTCATCAAGCTAGAAATAGATTTCAAGTGAGAACTTCATCGGGTATGACATGCTCTTTGTAAGGAACCAATTTGGTTACGCCATTTTCCAGTTTCAAGCTCACCATTTTGAAGTAAATTGGCAATATTTGCAGCATATGCAGCTTTTAACTGGTCATTGCGTTTACATGATGGACCAACAATATTGACAATGGAGTTCAACTTGATAAAAAAATTGATGGACATGAATAATTTCTTTAGATGCCGCAACTAATGTCAATTGCAAGCGATGAGCCAAACAATGAACATAGTAAGCATAAGGGCATTCACTTGAAATTAACGCTTCCAATCCATTCCATCCTCCACACAAGCTACTTGCACCATCGTAACCTTGCAATCGTATAGATTGAACAAAAAAAAAAACCATTTTTCAATGTTGACGCAGCCGTATTTTCGACATGAATTAGACAAAAAAAAAAAAAAAACGCTCTTGCATGCTTGCATGCAATCATTATTGTCGAGAAATGTAAAAAAACAATTGACATTTGCTCTTTTTTAGATTAATTTCGCGCTTCATCAACCATTATGCAATACTTTGAATAACCAATTTCTTCAAGGATGTAGTTTCTCACTTTATTCACCAACACATGTAAGACTTGTTTTTGCGTTGTTGGTGATGTCTATGAAGCATTTTGAGGAGCTTTATCCAAAACTTCTAACAATTTATCACTATAGGAAGCTACGAAACTCAACTGTTCCAAAAAGTTTCCACGATTCTTTTATGTGTTGGACTCATCATGACCTCTGAACGAACATCCTGGAAAAAGCAAGCCACGTAATAGCCTTAATATAAGTTTTCACACGAAGTCTATTTTCTTCAATTTCTTGGGACGTAGTTTTCATACCTTCTTACAATGTGTGATGGTTGATTTATGAGATCTGTACATGCTTTCTTTGTATTTTCGTGAACATAATTTGAATCTTTCCCGATATGCACCAACATTGCATCTCTCATCTTTTTTCATGATGTAAATCCATGGACGGTGAATGCATCTAACCTAGAGGATCCATCTTTCATATAGAATAAGAAACACACTAAGCAAAAGACGGCATCTGTAGTAGGAGAATATGATTTTGATTGATAGAAAGTTAAACTAAATTGTATCGAGACAATCATTATCTAGGAAGTATTTTTTTTTTTCTTTTGTAAATTGTGTTGCATTATTTGTGCATAAGGAGTTTAAAATGGTATCATTTTTTTTCTCTTTCTTTTGAGAGTTGTGTAAAGTATTGTACGATGACAATCAGTCATCAAGTATACTATTTTATCTTGCTATATATATTTTACTTTTATTATTTATACATTTTCCATGTTTTTTTTTTTTTTTTTTAAGTTAGGGGGCTTTGATCCCACTTAAGCAATAAGTACATCCGCCTTTGCGTATATCCTTTGATCGGATAAACTACAAGATAAATATAGGTTCAATAATAAAATTTCGGTTCATACTTATCTATTGAAGGTATATAATTTGTGTATAGAATTTTTCTATCACAAATCCGAATTTTTTTAAGGTGTTTTTAAAAAATGAGAAACAATAATAATTCATTTGGATTGATAATAACCAATCACGATGTCGTATATATATATATATATATATCGAAAAAGTCCTAAAAGGGACATTATTTAAATTGGGAAGTAATGTATACTTAGGCTAGTGATGTCCTCAATTTTGAAAGGAACATATGTACAATAAAGGAAGTGTTTTAAAAGAACGATAACCAAATTATGAAACATTTTATAATAAAAAAAACCATTATCTACAAACATTTCTCTTCTCCTTATTTCGTCCGACATATCACAAATGTGTGCAGGTTTTGGAAAAGACACATGAAAATGAGTGCTGAGTCAAACAATAACAAATTTCCTTATGAAAAGTCATTTACTCAACATATTTACAGGGGAAATGATTTTTGGCACAACTTACGATCCACAACGATCCACTCAGAGGTTGACACGTGTCCACCAACTTCCACATGTCAACCTCTGAATGGATCGTTTGTAGATCGTGAGTTGTGCCAAATAGCTTTACTCTATTTATAGACACATATACATATATATATATATAATATTTTCGTATATATAGTTGTAAATGTAGTTACATAATTTATATATTATAAGCAATATCTTCCGCGCGTTGCTGCGGAATAATTAATATATTTTAGTTTGAAAAAATAAAAATATGTCCATAAATACTTAGGTTTGAAAAAAATGTATTTAAAGTTTTATGAAAATATTTTTATCTTTTTGGTAGAAAAAAAAATCGGTACGAATGAACACTACTTTTGTTTAGGATCCAATATCTTAATTTAAAAAAAAAAACCATGACACACTGTTCATTGATCAGTGTTTCGTGAGAGAGAAGGTCTCCTTATATATAATAATAATATGAATAGATTTTAACTACAAGAAGCTAGCTACTAGATGGAAGATTGGCTGTAAATACGCTGTTGGATTAAATGGTTGGACCATATTAATCAATCATTTCTGATATTAATCCCCAACCAATTAAAAAAATATATATACAAGGAAGTTGGACATGTTGGATGTGGTTTTACTGTCTTTAAATATTTTTTTTTTTTTTATGAAAACTACATTAATTTTTGTGACAGATTTAACATATTTTGGTAAATAAAAAAAATCATCTAAATTAGCAATATATTCACATATTTCTTCTGTTACAGCAAGGATCTAGAAAACAAATTGCCCCAGCTGATCCATATATCTGCTCCTCTAAAGCTTTATAATCTATCATTGATCTTCAAAAATATTTTGCTTTTTGTTTCTATTTACTACTAACTGTTTTTTATACTTATTTTTTGAGCTTAAATGTTTTGGTGAAAAGGTTTAATATTGGGGACAGACAGATATATACACCTGTCTATTGGGCCACTCACTCGCCACTTGTTTATGGGCAGTCCAGTCTCATGAAATCAATATGATCATCAAAATTATTGGATATATATATTATGAAGTAAATCATTCATAGCATGAATGGACCCAAAAAATGTGACAGTGGATTGGATTTTGTATTATTTTCGCAGAAGAGAAAGCGAAGCGATATAACCAAAGAGTAATTAGTCCACTGATGGGGAAGTTTTTAATTGCAGACAGATTGGCATGCCTGAATTCATTAAATTTAATTCTTTGTACTTTTTTACGCCACTAAACCAAATCAAAACCTAAGTTTTTGAAAGTAAGTCAATATTTCGCTTAATTACCCTTAGTATGTGTACCGAAATAAAGCCATTAGAGGAAAACGGGCATGTATATTTTGAATTTAAGTAAAATATTATGTTTGTACTTTTGATTTTCAGAAATATTAGATTTGTACCATTACTTTTATGAAAATGACAACGTTATATCTTAGAACACATTAGCATGCCGCGTTTATTTCTACGTTTACTTTTTTTTCCAATAAAAGTATGAACGTCGAAATTATAAAAAAAAACCCAATAAAAGAAATAAATATATTATGGTTATAAAGTATATTAATGTCCTTATTTTCATAAAATAAAGGGTACAAACACGAAAATGGTGGTATTTTATTAAGAGCATTATGAGGAGTTCAAATTTTATTTTTGTAAAAAATAAATGAAAATGATGATATTTACAATATAACATATTTTTAGAAGTGATATTTATCATTTATATTAAATTAAAAAATTGTATAAAATAAAATCTTAGATGCTGATCTGACGGATGAGAGAAAAAATATGATTCACTTGTTAAGATCGAATGACTAAGATTTAATTTCTTAAATTGAGAAAATAAATTTTGTATTTCGATTAAATACGATGATATTAAAAGCGATTAGATCAAGGGATCGCAATAACATGTTTCAATACACCATGACCACACAAAAACCAAGAAACATCAAAAAGTAAATTTATGACTTCGCGAGCAAGGAAGGGAGTGATATTACTCTCCTCACAAGAAATAAATTTGCAAGTGGCCACTTAACTCGACTAACCTGACTCGGATCACCACTTATTATATATTCACCTGTCTAAATATGAGGCATATATATCTGATGACTTTTCTTCCTATTTATTGTGCTTTTCTTCGTATATAGTAAAAATCTACATTCAACTTCCTTTCTCGACTTCTCTGTCACCTGAAATTGTCATAATCATGACCTAGCTACCACCATGTTCTAAGAATTAACTATATAAAAAAGACAAATCAAACAAGAAAGCAAGGATTGAAATGCCGACGGCCGATTTCGTGCCGATGGTCTCAAAAAACGGAAATTGCGGTGGCCGATGAGAATTGCGACGGAAAAAATGTGAAAATTTGCTTAAAAAAATGTCGACGGAAATTGCGGTGTCGACGGAAATTTCGATAAAACACTGAAATGCTGACGAAAATAATGTTGCATAATTATTAATATAACAAATAAATTAGTTTCAAACACACACATAATGAGTTTAAACTCCAAATTCAAGTCTCCAACACACGTAATAATTTCACATATCATAAAAAAAAAAAATAAACAAAAGGTCTAAACCACTTAATAGGTTGAAAAACAAAGATTAAGTTCAAAACACATATTGAGTTCAACATAGATAAAAAGACTCAATAGTAGGTTGACTCAATAGTAAGTTCAAAACACATTCTAACTTTGAAATCTAAGTCTCAAATATCAAATAAATTTGGATTCTATTAAAAAATAAATTGAGAAAAACATATGTGAACCACACAACATAATTACACATCTTTCATTCGGCTAGATTTTTCCAAAAAAAATAAAACGATTCGATTTCATCACAAACTCAAACTGTCGGCACAAAACAGTGGAAATAATACGGGAATTTCGACGACATTTCCAAGAAATGACGGAAATATTGTTGATTTTGCACAGACAACGTGGAAATAATGTGGGCACGGTCGAAATTCCTGGGAATGCCGACGGAAAAAATATGCGAAACGACAAATGTTCATTTTTATGCCGGAATCCCAAAAATAACGAAATTTCCACGCAATTTCCCCGAAATACCCCGAAATTTTAAACATTGCAAGAAAGTAGTATACAACGCTGCACGTTGGCTTCTTCAATTTATATAATTATGCAACTCATTATAGTAAATTACGTTAAGGAACATGTCTTCTGTGTATTTAATCGAAACATTGTGTTTATTTCTATAATTTTTAAAAATATCATAAGTGTTAACATTTTTATTAATATTAATTATATTTTGTACATATCAAAACTCTCATTTTTTTTATAAGATTTTGTTGATTTTTTTTTTAACCAAAATTGAGCTGGCCAAATTTATTTTATAGTGTTATTTCTCACAATTAATATAATATTAAGCGAGACGTCTGTTATTTTTAGAAATTGTAAAAATAAACGCAATATTTATACTAAATACAGACACATGATATTTTCCCTAAATTAAATTAATTCATGTAGGATTATTAACTCATGCTTGTAAATAGTAAAATACGTTGTTGACATCCAATTACACACTAGAAGCACCAAATTGTCAAGCTGTTCTAGACTTCTAGTTACTCTTAAAATAGGGATAATTTTGTCCACATGTAGTTTATTTTTTTGTTACTTTTTTTTTTGTTTGAAGAAATTTTATTTTTAACTCAAGTAAACAAATCACCATGTTTCTTTTCCAAGTAGAAAAACATTTTTCGCCTTAAATATACCTATTTTCTATTTTGTAAAGCAATATAAAAGTACCTATTTATCTAACTTCGCCAGCTGTTTTCTAATTATAAAATCTCTGTAAGCATGGACAACTTTCACAAGGACGCCTATAAATTATTGTATCATTTTTGTCCTTTCACATAAAAAAAAAAAAAAAAAATACAAGACGAACAATGATGAAAAGCATCAAGTCGTTTGTATGGAGCAAATGACAGCAAATTCTCCTCGAGTCAAATTACACGTCACCATGTTACTCTTTTCTCGAAACGACATGTCGTTTAATTCATAATTACAATATATAAAACAACAGCTGATTTTTTTTTTTTTTTTTTCTTCATATCAAGGTGACATTCCAGCAACCAATCAATGGATCCACTAATTTTTTTTTTTTTTCCCAAATATGTTGCAAGCAACAAGACTTTGTATAATTTTGCCTACTTATATATATATATATATATATATATATATATATATATTAATATAATCACATTCAAACCATATAACTATATAACAATGTTAAAAATGCTGTTAAAAAAAATAATAAATTTAAAAAAAAAAAAATCACCATCTCCTCAAGCTGATCATTCCTTCACAAGCCAAAGTCCCTTCAAGATCTCCAATAACTCTGGCTATCCTAATTTCAATGCCTCTCTGGACATCTTGGAAAAGAGACCTAACACTCTCCGAGAACCGGCTCAGGTCAAACCCCGTTGACTTATCGAGCTCCTCGGCGATCCCCACGAAGCCCGAGCCGATCTTGGCCTGAACCTCAACGAGCTTTTGTCCCGTTGCCACAATGTACCTTTGAACCTGAAATGTCTCCTCGAGATAATGCTCGAGTATCTTTGTCTTCTCTTTTGTCCTCGCAACCTTGAAATCTTCTCGGCACAGCTCTAGATCGCTCTCGTGCTGCAACAGGACAAGAATAGCACAAATTATTAACGCTCCATTAAACAAGACTAATAATTCGACTAAGCAGACTTAAATAAGACTAATTTTTTTTTTTTTTTTTTTGGTACTAGTAATTTATGAACTTTGAAAAGTAGGTACTTGTGGACCTTTTGCCTAACTTCTAACAATTAAGTTAAGCAGACTTTTAAGAAATTTTTTTTATTTGTTCCCGCGGTTTCTAAACTTTACAGGTTTAGCAGATTGACCCCTAAAATAAAATTAAGGCCACGTGGGTCATACACTAAGATTCTATCAAAAAATTGTCGAAAGTTGGACGTAAAGGTCGCGGATGCCATTTTTCTAAGTTCAGGGACTGTTTGTGCAAAAAAGAAAAAGACGCCAACGGGTGGTTTTTTCGTCCGTGGTTTTGACCCATATCAAATTTTTTTTTTGCACTACTAATCTCTGAACTCTCGCGGAATATACAGAGATGAATGACAATGGATCAAATCACATAGATACACCAGGTTTTTTTGGGTAGTACATTTAAGATTCTATTAAAAAATTGACGGAAGTTAGGCAAGAAGGTCACACATTAGTACTATTTTTTTTTTCGCAACAAGTGCAAATAAGAAAAAAAAGAAGACATACCATTCGCTTGCAAAGATCATCGACTTTGGCTTGTAGAGATTGGTATCGTCCGATTTGCTTGTTGAGAAAAGACATGAGCGACAAGAAATCCTTGGTCCCGGCTCCGTCGTCGCCGATGCTCTCGGTTCGCGTTCCTCGAAGCCTTTCGAGCATAATGAACTGTTGCTTGAGCCTCTTTAGCTTGTAAGACACTCCAAGAGCGTGGAGATCGATCTTCCACTGCGAACCGTTCGCCTTGTTCAAGCTCTGTCCTTGGCACGGCGAACCCGAATTCTCACTCGTTTTCGAGCCCGTTGACTCTGCCGGGCTCGGGCTCTCGAACCGCGGCTCGGGCTCAGGCTCGTCCTCTTCTTTGTCCTCTGGAGATTGGAGAGTCAACGCTCGGTCTTCTTCCTCGTCGTTTTCTTCTCGGTCTCTGTGTTCTCTCAGGGAAGCCAATTCTTGTTCTCTCTCGGAGAGGACCGCTTGGGCTTTGACGGCCTCGTGTCTGAGGGCTTCGACGTGGGACTGAAGGCGCTTCGTCTCGAGCTCCGTGCTGAGGTGGCGCCAACGGAAAGCCTCGAGCTTCTCGTCTTTGAGCCTCATTTGCTCCACAAAGGCGTTGATCTCGAGGCCGTGCCTTTGCTCTATCGCAGCCGAGTACCTCTCCGCCTCCGATCGCACCCAATTCTCGACCTGCTTCACATCTTCGAAAAAAATGCAAATGACAAATTATAACACAATTTTTTTTTTTTTTTTTTAAATCAAATGCCATGTCTCTCTGATAATGTTCTATAAATACTAAATATAATCAAATAATTTGGGAAGAAAAATTTCAAGTTTCTACAAGACTGCCAGTCTAATTCATACGAACCATTCGACAGACTCGTAAATCACCCATAGGCTAAGCCTTAACCAATACTAAACTAATTCATTCCGGCGAAATGAATATTTTCAACATCTATCGTGTAAATATTGAAAAAGGGTGATGATAAAAACATGTAAACTGTTCTTATTAGTGTACTCATTCGAGGGAATCAAGTTATCGAGAGACCCGTAACTCTTCCAAAAAGGCGAAGCCTTGATTTATTCGTTCCTTGGAAATGATTATTTTCGACCTCTATTTGATAGACTAAAACCTCTTATAATACCGATACTAACCGTAAAGAAGGTGTAAATTGTTCTTACCAATGTCCTCATTCGAGGGAACCGAGTAGCCATCGAAGCCTTCACCGTCGTCCAAATCCAAGCGATCGCTCGAAACGATCGAAGATCCCGAGTTGGCGTGTTTTGCGAACATGTTCCTCAAGGAGCTCCGTTCGCGCCTCGACTCGGAAACGACCCTCCATCGCTCGCTCTCGAGCTCGGCCTCTTTCCTCTTGGCCTTAGAGAGCTTGACCTCTTTCAAGAGCAATTGCCTCTCGGCCGTGTCGAGCTTCGAGCGCCTCATCGTTGCCGATAATATCTTGTCCTTCTGCTCCAAATCCTTCTGCATCTTCACCATCTCCGCCGAGAGCTTCTGAACCATCAGCACCGACTCCTCTTTCTGCCTCGTGGCTCGACCCATCTCGGCCTCGACTCGCCTCTGGTTCGACACGAGCTCGATGAACGCGGTCTTGTACTTCCTCAGGTCCGAAGACCGCTCTTCGAGGGAGGTCTCGGCTTCTCTGAGCTTCCGATCCGATTCCTCTCTCTTCTCGCGCTCCTCGGCCAAGCCCTCATCCATGCTCTTCCGCAACGAAGCCTCGGTCTCTCTGAGCCTCTCGTCGGCCTCCGAAGCGGCTTGGTCGGCGCGTTTCTCTTGGTGCCTCAGCTCGGTGATCAAGGCTCCGATGTGTTGTCTGAGTTTTCGGCGCTCGACGAGCCAGGTCTGTTCCTGAGCCGCGAATATCCCGACAACCTTCTCGTTGGCCTTCGCGTCCTCTCGCCTTATCCTCTTCAGTTCGGCCACGTCTCTCTCGGCCTTTTCGAGTCTGGCTTCCGTGATCTCGCGGTCGAGTCCTTCTTTTTCGACTCTCCACGCGAGCAATCCCATGAGCTGAGCGCTTCCTTTCAGCAAATTCTCTTTCGCCTCGGACCATCTCTCGAACTCTCCGACCTCTTTGGGAAACAATGACAAGACCCGAACCGCGAAGAATGCCAACGAAACGCCGAAACACACCGGGTATAAACTATCGTCACTTGACCCGAAAAGATAGCTTGGTTTTGGGATTGGGATCACTTTCTCGTCCATTACTTAGAAGTTACTCTTCTTCCACTTGTTGTATCTATCATATTCCCAAGAGAAAGAAAAAAGAAGAGAAATTAAACCAAAATACAGAATAAGATAAATCATTTTTCTTCTCTTTCTCGTAAAGATTAAAACTTTGTAGCAGAACTTACATGGGGTTTGGAGTTTCCTAAATCAAGTGATCAAATCAGAAGAAGAGCCATGTTTCTCGTGCAGACCAAGAGAGATTAACACAAACCCAACTGCAATGAATAATGGAAAAAAGTGCAAAAATATGTGATTTGATGTGTGTGAGTTTGGTATATAAATTAAACGGCCAGTGAAAGCCAAAGGCACTGGCTTTTACACGTGTATGACTGCATAATCTGTTAAAAGCTAAATGTACTAAGTTAACAAAAATAAAAGAAAAAAACGACAATGTAGAAAAGATTGTTCCCTGGTTTTCAGTGAAGAACCCCACTTGCTGTTTTATTTTTTTTTCTTCTTCACTCACAGTCGCAAAGACAATCATTTTTCTTTTTCTTCCCTAGCGAATGTCATGAAAGCCTCTCTAGATTCCTTGTTTCGGGATAATGTAAATTCACAGATCAATCATATATATATATATATATATATATTCCCTTTTCACTCTCTTGAATATAACTTGTAAAAAAAAATCAGTACTATTTTTTTTTCTTCTTCCAGACTGTATTGATTACCTGTTTGCAGATAAAGACTACACCACACAAAAATGCCACCAAAAAGACTACAAAGTGCAAACACAAAAGTGGCTTTTTGAATAGTATTAATGAATTAAAATATATGATATAGGGTTTGTATCATATATATATCCGTATATACGTTTGTATTGTCTCGTTTTCGCTTCTCTCCATTCGCTAAGAACCAAAAGTAAACAGATATTTTATATGTGGATTGGCCAAACTTTATTTTCTTGTAAGCTATCAAAAACATGGAATATGAAGAAACAATAATAAAGCACAATAACTCACAACTGGACCACATTATTAAAAACAAACCTTCAATTTCTAAACTAAAAAAAAAAAAAACATTTTTATTCATGCTAATTGACTAATACATTGCTTTAACAACACACCATCACAAGTGTTTTAAACCCACAAAACCCATCTTTTGTTTTCTCTTAGGATATATATATATACTTCAAAAATAATATTGGTTGGAGGAAACGAGAGAAATGCATGCATGTACCTCCCAAAAATTGCAACATATTTCGGAATTGAGTGTAATAAGACCAAGAAGAAGAGACTGAGAATACGGCTTTGATGAGTTCTGAGGAATCTTCAACATCATCGTCATCATATTCATAATTGAGACACCTAAGAAACCAGGTTCTCATGGGTCCAATCCAAAGAGACTAGCTTTTGTGTCTTCTCTAGCTTTGCTTCCTTAGCTGAGACCTGAAACACTGTAAAGGAAGGAACTTTGTTCACCCAACAACACTTATTCATACATACACACATATAAAGCTACCAAAAAAAAAAAATTGAACATTTCTTAAGCTTAATGTATTAGAAAATTAACCACCTTGTATATTCATTTGTTTGTGTACACACTCACACTCAAGATCTACCTTTGGAAGCTGGGACTTTTGTATTCCTTTGATTCATGTTTTATATAATAACATGGTATGAGCTATGTGGGAAAATCTCTTTCTCTCTCTCTCTCTCTCTCTCAAGTCATGTGATTGAGTACTATTTCTGAAATAAGGAGAAACAAATATAAAATAATGGGGGAGGAAGAATAAACTAATAAAGGGTCACAATCAAGTGAGGGCATTTGTGGGCACACCCCATGTTCTTCACCATGAAATTAGAGAAAGAAGAAGAAGAAAAAGAAAATGAAAGTCTTAAAAGTGGGTCTCACCAGACTTAATGATATCTATTTTCTGTTAATTCTATTTTTATATTCACGTTGTTGAGCTACCTCTGTGGACGAAGGAAATATGTGACTGATTCCCAATTTTTATATATTTTTTTTTAACATGGCTGATTTCCAATTAAATTGCCCATTTCCCAGCCTAATAGAATTCCATAATAGTTGTTTTCAGGTTTATATATAGACCCAAAAGAATATATATTTTATGCTATTCACTATCACAACCCAAATATTCTCTGGGCAAAATAATCATTTTCTTATAAGTGGGATCTGCAAAAATGTGGGTCACACTAAGTTACACAAACCCCAATATTTTTTTTTTTTAATCTATATTTTTTCTTTTTGCAAGTTCTATTTGTCTCAGAGTCTCCAAGCACTTTCCTTTGCTCAATCAAACGAGTGAGTGAGAGTAGTCTATACTCTCTAGTCTACTACCATGACAATGCACACAACAAAAGCAAATTGCCTCAATGAACTTGGTTGAATTATTGACCGTAATACATTTACTTTTTTGATAAATTTAAAGTGTGTCAAAATCATTGTATGAAAGAATATGAAAGGCAATTGGTGGTTCTTCAAGGACATCTCATTTCTGGTGTGTCCCACTCAATAAATATGATATTATCCGAAAACAGTTGCACATTGCATGGATTCTCTCCTTAATACTTCCCAGTTTAAAATAAATTACTCTAAGAGAATTAGCTATTCGCTAATTTTTATTTTGTCATCATACCATAATTACAATGTTTTGAATAATATTTCTTGTCCGCAACTGAGCTATTTGGTAGACTCCTCTCTTCATTATGTTTTCAACATCCGAAATATAAAAAGGGATTAACTTTTCAGACACATAATTTTTTAGATTATTATGTGGAGTTTGGAAGCAGATCTATATTGATTAGATAAATCATACTTTGTTGGGATTCTGGAGTAGGGCCCACCATAGAGAAACATGGGACACACAGACTAGGTGGCATCAGGTCCATCTTTTAATTTTCATCATTATTTTCAAGTTCCAAGTATCCCAAAGCACTAACAAGTTTCAATATATATAATAATTAAAAAAAACAGATATTAGCCTAATTAAATGTACAATGAACATACTTATTGTTTTTTGTTTAATGATATTTCGTTATTACTTATAGCTTCTTGAATTATGCATATCAACACAATTAGTAAAAATGAAAGTATGGTAAGAATATTTTCTTTAAAACAAAAAATCGCATATAATAATTAGTATGTCGTCACACTCTCTCGATAAAAACGACCATTGCTCCAAATAAACTCTCAACCCCCCAAAAAGATTCTTAATCCCCTCATGGAATTCTCAACTTCCCAAAAGAACTCTCAACCTCACAAAGGAACTCGACCCTTCAAAGGATTTTTTTTTCAAACAACCTCAAAGAGTCTTGAAGCCCAAGAAACAAAACTCGTATAAATATTTCTCTCATTCTAGGGTGAAGGGACAACAAAAATCAAGAGAAAAAAGCTACCAAATTGACTCCTCACATCTTTTTTTCTCTCAAAACACTCAAAACACAAAAAAAAAAAATAATAATTTTCTTTATTTTTCTCTAGAATTAAAGAAGAAACACTTCATTTATCATAATCAAGAGAAACTCGTTCACCTTAAAACACAATGAAGAATAATATACTTATTTTATCTCTATAACTGAAGAAGAGTTATTATATTTATATCTCTCCACAAATTAAGGCTAAAATAATGTCAAATTACATTCACTCTCAAAAAGTGTCCAAGAATTTGAAAAATCTAATTCTCATGTTCTTCACTTTTTAATCATATATATAACCATTTGTATATTCTCATTCAGCTAAGAAAAACAAGCGCACGACGAATCACGCCACCCATTGATTTCTCAGGTCCTCTATTGCGGTCGCAACACTACGAGATATCCTCTCTCCCAACACTCGCAACCCAAGATCGAGACACGTCACAAGCTCACACTCCGACACGCGTCCCGTAAATGTTATCTGAGAAATCGCATTAATAGTAATATGTTTATCAAAGCTGACTCATTAATTTTTAGACCAAACCGCGCTCAAATTAGTGATCAAAATCAATGAAAATCGTCTATATAATGGTTGGATCATAATAGTGCCCATTGATTATTATTATTGATCTAATAATATAAAGTTATAAACGATTTCGAAGTCGCCGACCTCATTAACACATTCGGTGGCTCACGTCCATGACCATGTTGTAGTTTAGCTAATGATTGATGAATTATAAGATTGGATTGTTATTTTTTTTAAAACGTTTTTTGGTGGTGCGAGTCTTCATTATTTGACTTCTTTCCATCATATAAGGAGAGTAATTCAAAAGAGCTGAATGAGGTCTTTTCCATGAATTGTAGTTGTTTGTGCTCAAAATCGAGTGTGCATTAGCGTCTTAAGCTGACATATTATTCATCTTCATTCGATCTTAGTGATACAAGCGTTGTGAGATATGTGTATTTTGCTAAAAGTCGTTCAATGTTTGTCATGTTACTTTTTTTGAAAAGAAGCTCTAAAAATTAATATATTTATATTATAAAATGGGGGTGAGGGTTCATCCTGGCTTCACGGTTCGGAACCAGACGGAAGGAAGGAATTCCTTTACCTGCGTGTGTCTCACGGTACTACCATGTACCGTAGGCCTCGGAAATGGAAGACAAATTTCTGCCATGTGTCGGAAGCGGTACAGGGGGTTCGGAAGGATGTCAGGCGCATTGTACCGTTGGCAAGGAGAGAGAAAGAAGAGGGGGATGTGTGTGTGTGTGTCAGCGTATATATTTGTAGCAGAAGAGAAAATAAATTGCAAAAAGTAAACGTTGGCTGACTTGGCTATAGACTATTGGCTGTTGTTTTATTTTTTATTTTTTTTAATTCTTTATTGAAAGTTAATGGAAATATGGATTTCCATTAAGGTTAACGGAAATTCCATTTCCAATAAGTAATGGAAGGCACCAAAATTGGAAATGGAAATACCATTTCCAATAAACAATGGAAGGTGGCTTATTGAAAATGGAATTTCCATTTCCTTCCAATAGCCGGCTTGAGTGAGGGTGATGGTTTAAATTTGACAAAATGTAAGAAAAATTCGGTAATAAAGTCTTGAGTTTGTCTCGAATGAGTTTAGTTACATGACAAATTTTTTTAGTTAATTCTCGAGATTTAATAAAATTTCTCGAAAGTGAGACTAAACTCTACAACATCATAGAAGTTAAATGAACGAGAAAGTTATTTAATTAATTTTCTAAAAATTATTTCGATTCCGTCGAGAGTGAAATATGGGGGCCGTTTGGTTTAGTTTTCTAAACTCGTTTTCTGTTTTTAAATTCTGTTTTCTGATTCTAATTTTTAAATTTAAAAAACAGATTTAGAATTACGTTTCAGAATATTTGAAATGTTGTTTGGTTATGTTTTCTATTCAATTGTATAGAGATAAAATAGAAAACAACTTTTCATTGTTTTCTGTTTTCTAAACAAATTTCAAAGAAAACAGAAACATGATTCTAAATCTGTTTTCTAAATTCATAACCAAACAGTTTTTCTAAAACTGTTTTCTAGAATTTAGAATCAGAAAACAGAAAACGGGAACAGAAAACATAACCAAACGGCCCCTAAGTTCTTGTGAAAAAAGGACCTATTTGCAACAGTTTTAAAAGAGAAGAAAAATATGTTTTGTGGTGAAGATTAGAAGGGAAAATAAAATTCGAGAACTAAATGAGCAATTATAGAACTTGCTCATAAACTCCAAATATCTTCATTCACCTTTTTCATTCGACCGTAGCACAACGAGAACGAAACAAAGAAAAGAAAAAGAAAGAGAGAGAGAGAGAGAAGCTCACCGGATTTCACATCAAAGGTAAAGGTATACTTGATTCCCTCTTCTATAATCGAAATCCAAAGAGGATTTTAGGTTTTTGCTTGATTTCTTGTTGAATCTCTAAATTGAGGCTCGGGTAGTGAAGATTTGTTGTTGTTTATGAGTTGCGAACGGATTTCTCACCTAATTCAGCTTTCGGTCCGAATTTTTAAAATCGAAACTAGGGGTCTTTAAGCTTTTGAAGTATCTCAAATCAAAGTCACTAGGAGCCTCGTAACGTGTAAGGAATTTAATTTTGTGTTCTACTGATTCAATCGAAGCGCTAAATATCGTTTTTTCTGCAAGTTATTTTCTAGTCTTTACATGTCTGGATTCAACCGTGGTTGGGGTAAAATGATGCGAATGGGACGTGTCTTTTCGTTTGCTCTGTTTGTTTGCTCGTTTATTAGTGTTTCTTCTTCGCTCATTTCTGAAGATTTTTCGAAAATCTAGGGTTTGAAGTTCGTATTTTGGTTCGAATTTGAATTGATTTGTAAAGAAATGGTTTTGCAGAGTGTTTTGATTGACTCACCGATGGGCGATTGCCAAATGGATGACATGACACTCCCAGCGCTGTATGAGCAAGCTCGGAAGATTCATCTCCGTGCCACGGAATCTGGTAACGCTGATCAGGTACTATGAGCTGTGATTTGCTTTGAGAAAAAGAAAAGTAAGTGGAGTGTTTGGAATAATTGGAAATAAGATTTGATTTTTTGTGGGTTAGGATGAGGTGATGAAGGGTTGTGAGGCTCTCAGAAGATGCGATGAGATGATAAGCAAACTTGGGTTGTTCTCGACAAATGAGGCCAAAGAGGATATAAGCACAACCAATCTTAAATATCTTCTGGTAATTGTGTTCTGATCATGGAATATACAAATTTGAATTTGTGCATTATTTACCGTGGTGTTAATACTTTTCGTGGTTGAAAATAAATTAAAAACACATTTTTTTTAATCTTTGAGTTAAATGCTGTCGAGAAGAATCAAAATATGGTCAGTCTAAGGCCAACATATCGAGCACTAAACTACCATGTTGAAATGTCATTATAAGAAGATAATTTTTTTTTTTTCATGTGTAGTTGTGTACTACTGTGTACACTATGTTAAATTTTTTTATTTTGATATCATTGATTGTTTATTTATCGCGAGTCGTGTATGATCCAGGTTCCATTTTATCTGGGTGAGCTGACTGAAAAAATTGCACAAGATGACAGGCTACAGATTCTTAAGGTTTCACTGGCAAGGCTAAAGGTATACAAAACGTTCTTTCACGATTTGAAACATGTTTAATAGTTTCGGGTGGACATCACGTCAAAGTTCCAACTTTTTTTTTTCTTTTTCGATATTACTTCGTTATGATGCTATCTGCGTACTTTGATAATGAGTTCTCGAGAAATTCTGATTGCAGGAGTTCATTACGTTTTGTGAGGCTATGGAACTCATACCCGAGGACGAACTGGAAACAATAAGGGAAGGAGGTTCCCAAACTTTTGCTGATCGTAGGGCTAAAAAGGTGAGTCACTTTATGACTAATGTCCTTTTTTCTTTTTAAATCACATATATAGTGTACAATTAATTGCATTGGACAATTAAGCACAACTTACAAGGAAATACTTTTAAGCTTCAGATAAGAGGAAACCTCATAGGAAGGAGGTAGTGCCACTGAAGCTAGGTCTTTGGGGGTGACTAAAAGCAATGCCTTGTGCTAGCCAAATTTGAGGAGGATTGCATATATAATTTGATTTCATGTTCTCCGTCCTTTAAAATGTATATAGATTGCCCGCTTCAAGCGTCAGAGAGCTGCTGAATCAAAGTTGTTGGAGATTAAGGAACGAAAAGAACGAAGAGGGCGATCCACTAAAGCAGCCGCGCTTTCTAGTCCAGTTGAGATAGCCGAGGAAGATGTGTCTGATGATGATGGAGAAGAAGAACGAGAGGTCAGTTTTAGGATCCTGTTAGTGGGCTTCATTCCGATGTTCTTTTTCTATTAGATTGATATCCCATTTGCTTATCGGTGCAGGCCTGGCTTACAACAATTTCTTTGGCAGTGTGTAAGGTTGGTCAAGGAATCGATTTAAATCTCAATATGTAAACCCGTTTCCTGGTAGTAATGTTGGTTTCTTTCCGCAACGGTCCAGGCTCTGGATTTGATTGAAATGCTAAAGAAAGAGGAAGAAATGCTGTCAGCTATCAAGGAAAAACAAGCAAAGGTATTAATCAGCATGTTGAATCGTATGTAATTATATGTGAAAGAAGAGACCAATCAATCTACAACTTCTTTGAGAGGATATATGTTCATCAAAATGTTTATAAACAGGGCAATATTAGAACGTGTTTTCCCTTACTCGTTCTTACTGGGGACGTTGAGATTTCCTTCTTTCTTGGATGAAATTATTATTATGGCAACATGTTTGAGAGTTTATATATCCTGTAATACAGGAGGGCAATGAAGAGTTCTTCCGGGATCTTCTCGATGACCGAACCAATAGAGCTGAGACCTGGCATCGTGAAGCAGCGGTTCGATCTCACTACACTAAACCGGCACAGCCTATCACTTGCGCTACTTTTGCACAGGATGTTCTAGAAGGAAGAGCACAGGTCTCACAAGCACACGAACACAAACACCAGCCGATGATATTCGGACCTCAGAGCCTCGTCAGCGGAGCTTTAACGACAGAACGGGAAAGAATGGCCGCCCAAGTTTTCCAACCTGGTTTTAGGTAAATTTCCATGTTCCATAAACCTGTTAGACCCAGAAGGGTAAGTTATAAATTTACCTATATATTTTCGCTGGTGTTTATATAATTCTAAATTAGTATAAATAAGTTAGGTGGATCATTAGAGTTGGGAGACGAGTTTAGAGTTGCCTCTTTGTTTATTTATCATGTAATTGGAGGGATTGGTAAGGAATCGAGTTTATCAATACCAGTTATCCCGGGTTGTATCGAAACAACCCATTTTGTTTTTGTTTCGTAGTTTTTGCATATTGTGATGCTTGCATTTACATATATTTATTGGTTTAAGATTGCCGACGATGAGCATCGAGGAAGCCGGGCTGACGGAGATGAAAATAATGAACGATTGGCAAGAGAACACAGCGAAAATGATCGAGGAAGCCAATTCTTCGTGGTACAAGGATCCTCGGAAACCCGGTCCGAGCAACGAGGAAGACGAGGACGAAGAAGCCGACGATGCTGCCCAAGAGAAAGCCAGGGCTTGGGACGATTGGAAGGACGAAAATCCCCGCGGAGCCGGAAACAAGAAGCTCACACCGTGTGGCTAAAAACAAACGGCCAAACCCAACAGAAGAAACCAGCGTAAATCGGATCGGATTTTGTTCTTTTTTTTCCGATGACTGATTTTGTAGCTTATCGAAAATTTTGTAAGTGTGTGCTGTTTTTTGGACGGTGTGTCTCGGTCATTGATAACACGTTTAATCATTTTATGAATTAAGGGTTTCAGTGTAGTGTCTGTAACGAATAAAAATTATGGTTGATTGAGCTAACAAAGATGCAAAGTTCCTTCCTTTGTCATAAAGCTGTTGGATCTCGTGATGGGTTACCTTTATTTATTATAGAACCATTTTCTTTTGTACGGCTTTTATTTGATTCTAAAGAATGTCTCTATCTCAAACCCAAGAGACAAAAACAAGGTTCTAGAGATCCATGAAAGGAAATCTTGGGAATAGATTAACTTGTAGAAAGCTACGCCTACAATTCTCTTTCTTGGCATGTGATGCGATAGGCTGTGTTACACACTTGCATAGACAACCCTATCTTTTTGCACGATTTTTGTTTATTTTATCTCTTACCTGTTTAGGGGAAAAAAATGACTTGAATCCAACAACCCATGATGGGTACTTTGTGCATACTCTCTTAATTATATAGAGAAATTTTATTAGCTATACTTTAATTATACATTTAATAGGACTTGGTATTTACAAAGATTCAAAGAATAAATTTGTCCCTAAACTTGCAATTTCAAACAAAACCGCAAATGAATTAAAAATATAACATAATTTTAAAAATCATTGATCATTGAGAAATTTCGATGATGGGCATTTTGAAGCAATTTAAGGAAATTTGTGTCGTCTCTTTTTAGATCAAAGTAACTTCGTAAACACCAAACTTAATCATGGGTATTACTAGGTCTATCTAATCAAATTTCTTGCTACATAGAGAAAAAGGAAGCCAATTGTATCGCCATTGAATATCTCTTGGTAATGAATACAAATTCATATCTGCAGTGAAGTAACAAAAGCACATGAGTCTTTTGTTTGATTAATGATATGAAAGCAAGTGAAAGTATTATAAACTCATAGAATTACAACCAGCTAGGATTGAAGCTTGATGACTATTCAATCAATCACAACATCAGCTTTGTATCCCAGGAAAAAAAAAAACAATAAATCCAATACCAAACTAAAAAAAGGAACGATGATAAAGACGATGATTTTCCAACGCCCTTAGTTCGGGTCTGTGTGTGTAATAAATGTACGAACATGGTCAACGCTTTTCCAATACCAACCATGGGAAGACGAAAGGGAAAATCGAGATCTTCAGACCTTTCAGTTCTCTATGCACTTGAATCCTCTGCAAACCCAGAGCCAAATCCCGAACAGAACAACGCAGACGAACAAATCCAGCAACAGAACCACCCAGACGTGCTTCTTCCACACCTGCTTCGCTTTCTGCCGATCTCCGCCGCCGGACGAGATCGCCTTCTGCGGCGCCGGAGACGGACCGTCGTCGAAGACGTCCACGGCGTCCTCCGTCCTCCCCGCGGCGGCGGAATCTTTCACGTGGTCGCCGTTAGGCTCGCCGGATTGCCTCCTCTTCTTCTTCAGGTTCAGATTCAGTCCTTTGCAGAGCTTCGCGCCAAGCAAAGGCGTGAACCCTAGGCTATGCGCCATCGATCCTGACCCGTCGAAGCTCGCGCTGGACATGCTCGGCGTCGAGCTCACCGAGTTCGGAGCCTCCGCCGTCATTAACTCCCTCATCACCGAGTCGAACTCGGCCTGGAACCATCCTTCCGATCGCCGTTTCGCCGACGGAGCTCCGAGCGCCGATTTGAGGCGGCTGAGGAACCGGAGGCACTCGCTCTGGCTGAGAAGCTCGTCGGTTATGGCGAAGAGGACGAGAGGCTCGGCGATTAGGAACGTGTAGCTCCGATTCCTTACGGTGTGCGTGTACACGGCATGGTACGGCGGCGCTCGGTCGATGCAACGCCGGGCTAGGGTTCCGAGATCGGCGCTTCGAGAGAACTCGGCGAGAATGGCGTTGCTTCTCGCAATGCAAGCATAGTGGATGAGATCTGGATTCGAGATCATCTTTTTTTTTCTTTCTCCGATTGAATCGAACGAAACGATGAGACCTAGCGGAACGGGCTGAGGCACATCGCCGGAGAACGAGTACCGGAGCTCCGAGATTAGGGTTTATCGAACGGCGCTCATAATCGAATCTTGAATCTCATAGCTGTCAATTTGGTTTCGTCTTCAGATATCAACTTCCTTATAACAAGTTCAGTTCGTTTTAAAGGAACTGGATTTCGTTGGAAGAGTAAAATAATAATAAATTAAGGGATTTTATAATAAATACCTAATTTTTTTGGGAATTTTTTAAGTCTATTTAAAAATTCCCCATCTCTTAGGTATTTTTCGTTTCATATTTATACCGTAATTTTAAATTTTACTACTCCTATAATAACAATCTAAAATCAAATTTTAGAAAATAAAAAATAAAAAAATCAAATAAAATATTTATGTTGTCAAAGTCTTCAGTAATGAATGGGATTAGTAATAAATAAACTTTCGAAAATTTCTCCACTCAAATGTCTCAGTCAATATTCAATTAAGATATTATTATTTTTCTTAAAAGTTTATAGCTTTATAGTTTAGCAAAAGAATAATTATATCTTTGAGATGTAAAAAGTTACATAGAATATCTATCCATATTATGCCTGCCAAAATAAATTATTGAATTAAGTATATGAATTGCATTTTGCACTATCAATATCCTATGTGACAACAAAGACATGCGTAAAAGTCAAATACGTTTTTTTTATGCCAAATATATCACATAATGGAGATCAGATTAATATTAAGCTACTATTAAATTAATTTAGCGAATGACCATGACAGGTGCCACTTGGAAATGAAGGATGGTTCAACACGGCTCATCATTGGATCCAGAAATGTCTCTATCGCTGTGCTTGGTGATTCTTTTATCTATTGACTTCTTTTCTATTCGTTAATAATTAAATCAAAGTTCAATTTCAAGATATGAAGAAAAGAAATAAATATTCAATAATTATTATTTACCTACTTTTTTAAATTTTTTTTTTTTTCAAATTCAGGAATTTTAAGATTCGTTAGTTTTTATTTGTGGCTACTTCGGTGAGAGTTTAGGAACCAAAGTTAGGTACCAACTTTGCTTCCTAAACTAATGTTGGAGAAAGAATAATGGAACCATCTGAGTCTCAGTATCAAATTCATGGTTGTAATTTATTCCAGTCTTGTGAATCTTAACAACAAGAGAGAGAGAGAGAGAGAGAGAGAGAGAGAGAGAGAGAGAGAGAGAGAATGTTCTTTATTGACACCCTTACACAAACAAACTAGACACTTCTAGTTCTTGTCTTGTCAAATGAATTTTTTTTTTATCCTTGTATAATAATTGCATCATTCTCCTAATAAAAAATAAACAATAATAATGCTGAATCACTACCTGAAATATCATGTCTAGATACATATACCTACTCTCCTATATGACTTATCTCACTGATGTTGATTCACAAACACGAATAAAGTAAACTAATCAAATTCCCATTTTCCAGCCATCAATGAGTCAACCAAAGAGGTATATAAATATAAATATTCACTCTTTAATTGTACTAGAAACTATAAACAAATAAGAAAATGAAAAAAAAAAAACCCCATGACAATGACTTAATTACCTACTATTTTAACACCAAAAATAAATAAATAAAATTGACAAAATAAAATTGATTTTTTATTTTTACCGGTAGGCGATGAGAAGCTCGACTGTATTATGTGTATTATTCAGCTCTCTGCCCGGGATTTCGTTGTCTCTCATTAATTGACATAAGGCGGGTCGATGAACGCCCATTCGATGACCTGCTCGTATTGCATCGCAGCGGTGTCCCATGTGGAGTCTTTTTGCATACCTCTCTTCACCAATCCCTCCCAAGAAGACTTGTGATCTCTATATGTCCATATAGCAACTTTTAGGGCCTGCTCATATGAGTATTCAAAACACTAGAAAGTTAGCCTTTTTTTTTTCTTCTTTCATAAAACTAATAATGTCTCAAATCCACAGAAAGAAAGAAAAAACGGACGTAAATGGGGTTTGATAAGATAATATCTCATGAAATAATGTCTCAAAACATACCGCCAACATGCCGTCTTTAACTAGGGGCGTAAAAGTCCATCTGCAACAAAAACAAAAACAACAAAAATGTCCGAAATAAGAGCGCTTAAAGAAACAAAGATAATCCTATCGGTTTTCTAATGTTTCCATCAGATTGTAATTTATGTTGAGAGTTTTACTTTCCCAAAGTATAGTCCTAGTGTCGATTTGATAGGAGCTAAAGAAGTCTGTATAAGACATACCCTGTGCCATCTCCCTTGCCACCATTGGCATATGGATCGAAATTTTGCACTGTGTCCTGAAACGAGAGGAATAAAGTGTTAAAAATAAATTAACAAGTCATAATGATAAATGGTTAAATTTTAGCGTCTAGTTCTGACCCTAAGTCCTCCAGTACTGTGAACTACAGGTACAGTCCCGTATCTCATTGCATACAATTGATTCAATCCACAGGGCTCAAATCTCGAAGGCATCAACAGAATGTCACAGCTGAAAAAAAAAATATTGTAATAAGTAATTAGTCGGTGTTGTGGACAATGAAGAGTGATTTTCTGACAGACACGTCATGAAATTATTAGGTATGTGATGCTGTAATTACCCTGCGGTTATTCTGTGAGAAATCGGGACATTAAATCCAACCCATCCCCGAAATTGATCTTTATAATGCGACTCCGCTGCTCTCATCCATTCTTCATACTCCGGTAGACCAGAACCCAACATGACCTGGAACATGTTATCACAGAATTCTGTCAAAATATACCCGAGAATACTATGGGAGGTATGCGAGGAGGGGAAAAAAAAGGGAACCGAAGAACTTACGAATTGTACATCGTCTTTCAGAATTTCTGGCATGGCTTGCCGGATTAGGTCAATTCCTTTCTGGTGGTCTAATCTCCCAATGAACCCAATCTACAATTTTCGGTACAAGACAAAAAAATTTAGCTACCAACCGTACAGATTAAACGTTTTGATAGAAATATTAAGAGCTTACCAATGGGACTTCAGGCCTAACTGGTAAACCCAATTCCACCTGCAAAGCAACCTTGCATTTGGCCTGCACTTGTTGATAATATATATGTTAGAGACTACAACAAAATAAATAACAATGCCGAGCTTTTATAAAGAGATAGACTTTTTCCCACCTTTCCAGAGAGATCTTCAGCAGAATAATGGTAATCAATGTGAACATCTGTAGATGGGTTCCAATCAACTTCATCGATGCCATTTGTGATCCCTGTTCATTTCAACAAAAAAAAAAAAAATCACCGTGGCATTCACAACCCCAAGTCATCGTCCCAAACATGGTGAAAAGTAATTAACAGATTCACTACCGTTAAGGACACTCTTTCGGCTCTCCAATAGTTCCTGTAGACCATATCCTCCTTCAGGGGTAGTGATTTCCCATGCATATCCCTATAGTCACACAAAGCAATCGTAATCAGAAGCTACTGATGTGTCAGATATCAAAGTGCCTAACTTCCAGTATTGGAAAAGTTATAGACTCGTTATCATTTCGTGGGAAGAGAAGAGACCTTGCTAACAGTAAGTATGCGATCCGATGTGACGGCCGCACCCTTGAGAATGTTGACGGCTTCGCCGGTGTCGAGAGCGTGAGTCCTTGCCCATGTCGGAAAAACCCATCCCAACGCTCCGTACCATTCTTGAGGAAGTCCAAAGTTCTTGTACGTCGAAGCTGGTTCAACTCCCTGACCCAATCCGAAACTCAAAATCAGATTCGTGTAATCACTCTAAATGCTTAACTAAGAACGGTTTGGTTTTTATCAAGTAGCAACGGTATTATATTTCAAGTTTTACAACTTCCAAATCTTAATTTGATTTTTCAAGCAGTCATGAAAGACTGTAGTATGAGTATACACCTGTGTAAAAAAAAAAAAAAAAAAAATTATAATTCTTGAATTATTTTTTGCTACTAGATATACAGTGGCGAAAAAAAAAAAAAAAAAAAAAATCTCACCTGATGTGCAAGGTTATGGATGACAAGAATACTTCGAGCATCTTTGTAAACTCCATGAGGGCGGTATTTGGCTGCCAAAAGCCTAAACCAGAAAGCGTTTAAGTAGGCATGTCACAAATAGTGCTCATTTTGCCCATGAGTCCCAAACAAAAAAAAGTATACACAGTATTTAAACATATATATATATATATATATATATATATATATATATATATATTAAATAGTCAGGATATATTGGAAGACATTTTTTGAAACTTTCCAATTATCTAGTAAGTAGATTTTCGACTAAGATATGAAGAAAACTTGTGAATAAACAATTCTTGCAAAGAGGAACAGGAACAAATAAAAACTAAACTAGTAATCTCACCAACGAAAACGGAAGACTTATAATCCCAATTGTTGAAAAAAAAAAAACACTATTAATTGATCAGTTAAAAAAACATACACTGGGACAAGCCCTGCGTGCCAATCGTTGACGAGGAACATACTTTTCTCTCCGTATGTGAAACCGCCCAGTGGAAGCACTAATGGGGCTTCACACGCTGCATGGCACAGCAAAGTGAACCGGAACTGTAAAAAAACCAAAGCATGTAAAATAGATCCGTCGTTAATACCACAAACAATAAACAGCGCACTGGTAAATTGGATGGTCGACAAGCATAAGCATAAGCATCATAAGCATCTAAGCATTACCTGGTTATCACCAAATGCACCATAAGCATCTCCATAAGGATTTCCGGGTCTCTGGTAAATTGGATGGTCGACAAAAACCTGAATCATATGCGGAGAGAGCTTGTCAAAGACCAAAGACTTAGCAACACATATTATGCCATGGGTTATCCGAACGGAGATGAATGAGCCCGAAAAAAAATCAACATCTTCGAGACTTAGCAAGATATTTTTATGACCTATCGTCCAAATCAAGGGGTGGTTAAGAGTTCTTTAGTTCTTCTTACCCAATCGACCCCGTCCCTGTACTCGTGGAAAAAGGAAACCTCATGCTCCGCTTCGAAGCACGAAACCTTGACGCGGCAGTTCAGATCAGTGGCGTTGGAGAACTTCTTGTCCGCGGCGGTTCCGTTGAGATACCGTGGAGACACGACCATGACACGATGGCCTCTCTCAGCGAGCACGATCGGAAGAGACCCACAAACATCTCCCAAACCACCCGTCTTCGAATACGGCGCCGCCTCTGAAGTCACAAACACGATGTTGTACGTTGTTTTGGTCTCTGATTTCCCTTCCGCTTCGTCAGCGACAGCGTCTTCTGTTTCACCTGCAGATTTGGTTTTAAAGAATTGCACTGAATGTGTTTGTAAAAACAAAATACATCACTACCCAAAGAAAGAATATTGTAATTAAAGTCTGTCTAGTTAGGTTGACTGAGAATCAATAGTGCAGTCAAAACTTAAATCCACAAAGGCTTACTTGTGGTCCTACTCTTAATAATGATCATAATTTAGCAACAAATTAGCCTAGCTAAATCTGATAACGTGGCATCCAACAAAGTGCCAAAAAAATAATTATTAAGGAACAGAGTTCAGTACTGAAAAGTCCGCTTCAATGTTAACTTAAAACCCAGATCACGTTGATCAAATGTAATTAGGATTTGACTCCACAATTAGCATCCATTTAAAGTAACAATTACTATGCGTACGACGTAAGTTAGCTCTTCTTTTATTATTATGATTATTTTACTATTAATTTATTATGATATAAATTTAGTTGTTCTGTTGATCGATAACATAACAACTAGATTAGTGTTCGTACAGAATTCCAAATTGTTATATGCTTCACGAATCCCAAACATTCAACACCTAAAAAAAATTTACTTGATCTAGCAATATCGTCATATTAGCATCCCATAAAAAAAAATAAAAAAAATAAAAAAAATAAAAATGGTGCTACAAGAGCGAATTAAGAGAAATACATTGGTTAAAGTTTTGAGCAAAGACCATGATTTAAACAATTTACACTTGCTATTCAAAATTCCTGTTCGCGATTAAAAAAAAGAAAAAATTAGCTGAAACTAAAAAAGCATAATTGCATTCCATACCAGAAGAAGTAATCAATTGGAATCCGACTACAGCGCCATTACCATCCGTTTCAGCTCCCAAGATCAGAGCCTTCTCATCGCCTCCTTTAATCTGTTTCTCACCACGCTTGATCGGACCGTCGCTCTCGATCACTCCCGCCGAAACCGAACCTCTCGGCCTCGAACAGCCAATTCTCACCCCTCTCCGCTTCCGCTGAGCCGAGACCTGAGCAAGCCTGCGAAGTTTCTGCGAGTTGCTCGGGAACGAGAATCGACTGCATGGAACTGTGGAGCCGAGGAATCGCACAGACTCCATTGATGGAGCTTCAAGAAGAAGAGAGAGAGAGAAACAGCGGAGTAAGCTGTGACGCTGAAAGGGAAATCTTTAATGCCAAACGCCTGTTATCCTCTACGCGACGCTCCAGCTTAAGAATAAAATAGCGAGGGTACTATCGTACAATCACATGTCTTCTTTTGAGGTCTTACTTAGGTGGAGAGTATTACTGGTTGAGCGTTACTTTGTTAAGGTGAGAAGGTTTGCACCGTGTGCTTGCTCTTCGAATGTTATCCATGTGGCATTGTTTTATGCTGACACGTGGAAAAAAGAACGAATAGGGTACGAGTGTACCATAAAGAAAATTACGTGACGTCTAGCAAATATATGTGACTTATTTCGTTAGCTAGATTCGCTGAAAATATAGATAAAAATCTTTTGAATATAAGCCGTTTAAGATAAATATCTTCTTCGTCGTTCAAACTTCAAATAAATAGGTGATATTTTTTTAATATAAGCCGTTAATATATAGGTGATATTTTCTTTTTGTTTAATCGACAGTGATATCAAATCGGCAACAAAAAAAGAGATTAGAAACCGATAAATTTTCAATAAAATATAGAGGTTGAAAATGATATTTAAATCTTTTTAAGACGATCATTCATAATAGGGAAATTGCTATAACTACCACCAAATCAATAATAATTTTCAATAATCCACCAAACAATAATTTTGGCCAAATATACCACTTGCTTATATGTGTAAAACCCTAAATACCCTTAAAAAAATTATTCTTTACATTTATCATCGAATTCCTTCTCTCTCTCTCTCTCTAACGTCTGATACTTCTCCAAACTCATCACTCAAGCTCACCCAAAATCAAAACCCTTTCTTCTTCTTTGAACCACGATCGAAATCCTTGCTCAAACATTTCAGCGAACGAAACCCTTTTTCTTCTCCACGAATCTCTTCTCATTCTCAACGAATCTCTTCTCCTTGCCCGGATTCTACTTGGTTAGTTTCAGCGAATCTCTTTGCCAAAGTCTCTACTTGATTAGTTTTAATGTTTTTTCTTATCATTTATTTCGTTTTGTGTATGTTTATTCTGGGTATGTTTAAATTTGGGACAAAAATACGGTTTTCGTGATTCTGGGTAATTTTTGAAGTTGTTCTGCGAAGTTCGTAAGTTTCATCAGATGTCAACAGTTGACGTCAACAATTGACGTCAACAGTTGACATCAATTGTTGACATCTTATGTCAACAGTTAATGTCATCTGTTGACATATATTGTTGATGTATAATGTCAACAGTTGACGTCAACTGTTGACATTAATTGTTGACGTCAACTGTTGACATCTTATGTCAACAATTACTAACTTTGGATTTCTTCTTGATTTGTACGCAGTGATGGCGGAAATTTATTGAGGACGTCACTGTAATGGAGAGTTGGCTGAAGTTTGGATTGTTGAAGAAGAAAGATTAGGAAACAATGTAAACAATAGATAACAATGTGTTTCACGTACTACTCTTATCTTAATCTTTTGATATGTTTTTTATAGCAATGTTGTTCACGTACTACTCGTATCTTAATCTTTTGGTATGCTTTTGATAGCATGTTTAATGAATATCAACAATATATCAATTATCAATCTGTAGTTTTTATTAATGGTTTTGACGTCAATTGTTGACGTCAATGTCAATTGTTGACATCAATGTCAACAGTTGACGTCAATTGTTGACATCTGTGATTTATGAGCTCTCTGTTT
Source organism: Urtica dioica subsp. dioica (assembly GCF_054948205.1). Classification (NCBI taxonomy): domain Eukaryota; kingdom Viridiplantae; phylum Streptophyta; class Magnoliopsida; order Rosales; family Urticaceae; genus Urtica; species Urtica dioica. The sequence continues at coordinate 22,228,723 of NC_142767.1, forward strand.
ATTGACATTGATGTCAACAATTGATGTCAACTATTGACATTGATATCAACAGTTGACGTCAATTGTTGACATTGATGTCAATTGTTGACATTAATATCAACAGTTGACATCAATTGTTGACATCAACGTCAACAGTTGAGGTCAACAAGTAGTCTGTACAAAAGAGATTCTATTTAACAAAAGTAGTTTAAACAAAAAACATAATGAATTAAACAAATAGACTCTTAAACAAAAGTAGTATGAACAAAGCATCAATGTCAACAACATCAATGTCAACAATTGACGTCAACTGTTGATATCAATGTCAATTGTTGACATCAATGTCAATAAACAGAGAGCTCATAAATCACAGATGTCGACAATTGACGTCAATTGTTGACATTGATGTCAACAATTGACGTCAACTGTTGACATTGACGTCAACAATTGACGTCAAAACCATTAAAAAAAACTACATATTGATAATTGATATATTGTTGATATTCATTAAACATGCTATCAAAAGCATACCAAAAGATTAAGATACGGGTAGTACGTGAACAACATTGCTATCAAAAGCATACCAAAAGATTAAGATAAGAGTAGTACGTGAAACACATTGCTATCTATTGTTTACATTGTTTCCTAATCTTTCTTCTTCAACAATCCAAACTTCAGCCAACTCTCCATTACAGTGACGTCCTCAATAAATTTTCGCCATCACTGCGTACAAATCAAGAAGAAATCCAAAGTTAGTAATTGTTGACATAAGATGTCAACAGTTGACGTCAACAATTAATGTCAACAGTTGACATTATACATCAACAATATATGTCAACAGATGACATTAACTGTTGACATAAGATGTCAACAATTGATGTCAACTGTTGACGTCAACTGTTGACATCTGATGAAACTTACGAACTTCGCAGAACAACTTCAAAAATTACCCAGAATCACGAAAACCGTATTTTTGCCCCAAATTTAAACATACCTAGAATAAACATACACAAAACGAAATAAATGATAAGAAAAAACATTAAAACTAACAAAGTAGAGACTTTGGCAAAGAGATTCGCTGAAACTAACCAAGTAGAATCCGGGCAAGGAGAAGAGATTCGTGGAGAATGAGAAGCGATTCGTGGAGAAGAAAAAGAGTTTCGTTCGCTGAAATGTTTGGGCAATGATTTCGATCGTGGTTCAAAGAAGAAGAAAGGGTTTTGATTTTGGGTGAGCTTGAGTGATGAGTTTGGAGAAGTATCAGACGTTAGGGAGAGAGAGAGAATGAATTAGATGCTAAATGTAAAGAATAATTTTTTTAAGGGTATTTAGGGTTTTACACATAGAGGTAAGTGGTATATTTGGCCAAAATTATTGTTTGGTGGATTATTGGAAATTATTATTGATTTGGTGGTAGTTATAGCAATTTTCATAATATTATATCACCATAATAGTAGCGGAGCCAAAAGTTTGGCCTATGAAACATAAATTTGACGATAAAAATAGAGATATCATATGGAACTAGACCACTTGAAACATTGAGATTTCAAAGTTTAAGTTTTTTTTTAACAGAATAACCAATTTCGCATATGTGACAATTCAACTAAAATTTAGTCTCAATTATACTTAAACATATATTTAATTCAGATAATATTTTATAGTTTAATTTTTAGAAATAGTAGTTATTACTTGTGATTGCTTTAAATTTGAGTCCCTTATTTTTCTCTATTAATAACTGCCTTATATATATATATATATATATATATATATATATATATATATATATATATATATATATATATATATCTTTTTGGTTCTCGCCCGTGAAGAAAGTTTACCAGCCTAATTCTTCCAATGATTTGTTTTCAATTTGAAAGTAAAATCCAAAAAATTAACACACATTGTGAGACGAAACGCGGTACTAATCAAATCTCTATACAGTTTCAATCTATCCCAGTATATATTCTAGATTTTCAGCCACATCTTTGTATGGAAATTTTGTATAAATAAATTAATCTTCTTGTTGTGTTCGTATTCTCGGAAACTGAGGTTCCTATTGAGATTTTGTATAAATACATTGTCCATGATTGGATTTGTAAAATATAAATTTATATAATTATTCTATTCATATAATTTTCTTTTTTCATGACGAATTATGGAAAAGAAAAAAAAATTATAATATATACATATATATATATATAGCCATTGTCTGCGTTGCATTTTTTATTTTTGTTTCAGATTCGTTAATTATTGGTAATTAACATTAATTAATTAATGTTGTTTTCGATGATTTCTCAAGTTTTACTTCTGAATATTGTTTAGTTAATTAGTCTAAATTTACGTTAATTTTTTTTTAAATAATAGTGAATTATAGTTTATTTGCGGTCCTCTTCATTTTCGTCTACTGATTTTTTTTTCCCAGGGTTTCTTTGTAGTTAATAATCATTAATTATTGTTAATAGATGACGAACTTCATCTTCTTCTCTAGAATATTTGACCTGAATTGCGAAATTCTAATTATTATGTTTTTTTCCTTCATTTTTGGAAATAAATAAATTAACATTAGTGATTTTATAGGAAAGGACAAAATCGGGTTTTTAACTTTAAATTTTTGTCACATCAACAAATAGTTATTTGCATAAAATTTATGAAATATTGGCTAAATTGAATTTTTAACGTTTTGATTTGGCTACTTTCTTAGGGCGCCCATAAAAATATATGAAAGTAATGTTGGTTAAAGCAAAATCTTGACTATTAAGTAGGAAGGTGAGGTGAATAAGACCTCAATAACACAAGCTTGGACAAAATTATTATTACATTTTTTTACACATTTTTATCACCATTTTATTTTATGATGACATTCGTCATAAAAATATTTGAAGTTCATGATGAAAGTATACAAAATAAGACCTTGTGACACTATAGTCCAAATATTTGTTAATTTTGATACAATTTTCCTTGACTCAAGGGTGTACAAAATAAGACCTTATGGCCGCAATTGGAGCATATTATTCTAGGAAAATTACAAAAATAGCGTTTTTAGTGCGCAATATTACTAAAATAACGATATTTTAAATAATTTCAAAATAATATTAATTCAAATGATGAACCTTTACAACTAAGCAAAGCTATTTACGCAGTAAAATCTTTAAATATGCTACGTTTGTGATAATGTATAGAATACGGCTACCAAATATAATTACCATTATTATTCTCTTGGTCTTCTCCTAAACAATTGTTGATTTACCACTATTACCACATTCTATTAAATAAAGAGAAATTGTCTCATTTGCCATCACTTTTATAATATTTTCCCACTTTTCACTAAAAAATTAATTTGGTCCAAAATGCCACCATCTATGTCAACAATGTTGACATTTGTTGACATCTATTTTTATCATTCACTATTAGATGTCAACATTGTTGACATAGATGGTGGTATTTTGGGTCAAATTAGTCTTTTGGTTGAAAGTGAGAAAATGTTATGAAATTAGTGACAAATGAGACAATTTCTCTTAAATCAATTTTTTTTCCAAAGACGAACAATCACCAAACCTCGCGGCGGGTGCCAAATTGTTCTTTTGACCTTCGGAAAATATGACCTCTTAAACACAAGAATCTCAAATTGTAGTAACAAAACAAGACTATTTTTCCTCCAAGGTAACTACAATTTTTTTACTTGAGGCGAATCCTAATGGGACCCATGGCTTGGTTGGCATGTAAATGGGCTACATTTTTTACCTTTGGATCACTAGCGCATTTGTCGTTCTATTTGAGCTAAAAAAATACAATCAAAGATCGATCGCGTAGCACAATCCCTTAAGTATAAGCTTAAAAAACGATCAAATTTGCCTTTGGCAACTCAAAAAGAAGAATTGTAGCTAATAAAAGAACACATGGTAAAGGATCGGGTGAATGCTATTGAAACGGAAAAGTTAACATGTATATTGACGTCTTTTTATTTATTTATAATTATTATCGTTTTTACTTTTGTAACGATTCAAACTCGTCTACTCATTTGGGGAACTCGTTTACCAATATTGCACACTTGTTTTCATCATCGTTCACATAAAATGGTGAAAACTTGGCTATCCATTTCTCATTCCTCAGTAAGAGCTTTCTATCACCAACAATTTTCTCAATACTTAAAAAGTAAATTGATCAAGTTTAGGTTTCAAGGACTCACCAAAGAAGATAACATATAAGTTATAACGTGTACCTTGTAATTTGTAACTTCTAACTTACAGCTAATTTTTAAGAAGATGCTTCAATAAAAAAAATACTGATGCTCGAAAATATCTCTAAATGGTATTTAGCTAGTGGACTATCTTAATGATAACGTAATTAATAGCTTCGATATTTAAAAAAAAAAAAAAAAAAAAAGAAAAGAAAAAAGATAACGTAATTAATCGCACAAGTAATCCATAGCATGTCAAAACTTCCACGATAGTAGTAGCATAATTTTGTTTTTTTTTTCATCAGTCAAAATAAAGTGAAAAAGAAAATTGGAGAAAATAAGAGAAATGTACAAACGGTCATAAAATCCTCAACACCAATGTCGTTTCCGACGTCATTACCATCACCATAAGTTAAGAACAAAACTTAAAGACCAAGGTATTGACAAATAGAGTACAAAATAAGTAGAGAACACCACACACTTTTTCTTTTAATCAAAATCATGTCTCCAAGCATGCACACTAGAGGGCGAGACCCACTCGTCTCCTCCGGGCGAGTTGGAGGTGGACCCCACCACGGCCCGCCTGGCCTGCAAATGGGACCCGTTGTGTTTTGGGCTCGGGCTTCTCGGGAGTTGAAAACCCGCGCTCGCTCCGCCCAAGCTCGAGGAGTCGAAGATGGAGCTCATAACGGACCCGCCGCGCCGAGTGGACGTGTTCCACTGCGGCGTGGACGGGCTTCTCTGCTTATTGGGCCCACCGCCGCGGGCCTTGGCCTTGGCCGACTGGGTCGGAGCCATGTAGCTCGGGACGTGGTGGCTCGGGCTCGACTTGAGGTTCTGCCGAGCCGAATACGAGGCAGACTCGTGGCTCAGCCGGCCCGTCGTGACGTTGCTTGGCCCGCAAGCAACGTCCATCTCGACCGTCTTCTCCGAGGCCTCGTCGCTCGCCACGGGGGCGGCGGGGCCGAGGGTGTAGCGCGAGGTGTCGCGTCGGATTCCGTGGTGGTTGGGCTGCGAAGACATCCACCGCTCGAGCCAGGTCCAACCCCGTTGGGCCTTCTCTCTCGGGTCTATTTGGGGCCCGAACTCGCTGCTCATGGTTTGTAGTACTTGTTCGTGTTGCTCTTCTTGTTGTTGTTGCTGCTGTCGTTTTCAAGTCAAAAGATCATTATTATTATCAAGGCAAATCACTTGTGATATCTACACCTACCAAACATAATATTGGGGTAGATATTCTATCAAACCCCTCAAATATTGGAGCAATCACTTTTAAAAGTTAAGAGTATATATACGCCCAAGTTAGAATACATTTAATGACATTTAGAATGTAATATATAAGATTGATTTTTCGATTTTTAAGAATAGAAAGTCAATAAAAAATGGTGTCCGCTTACTTCGTTAAAGTGCAAAAAAAAAAAAAAAATAATAATAATTGTACAAAATAGTCATTTGAAACTTATTGATTAATAAAATAGTCAAAGATTCAACTTTTTATCAAAGTAATCAAATTTACGTTTTCAAAATTTTTTTGACAGCTAAGATTAAATTTTTTGACGATTAACAATTCATCACTTTCAAAAAAATTAATTTTGGGGTCAAATTTTTTTTTTGAAACCGGATTACTGTACATTTTGACTATTTCACTAAATTAAGACAAACCTTGACTATTTTACAAATTCATAACTTTAAATTAACTATTTAGCTACATCACCAAAAAAAAAAACAAAAGGTGCTTGATATTGGAGATTGCTTGCTTCTAAATCATGAAGAGTAAATTCAAATAATTGAATCAAAGAGTAAAGAGTAAGTAGTGATTAATTACCTGGCAAGCGAAAGCATAAGCAAGAGCTCTCTCCCTCTTCATCATTGCATTATTATTAGTATTAGTATTATTATTATTATTATTAGAATTGCTCTCGAGACTGTGGTTTCTCTGGTGGTGGAGACGGCGGGCGCGGACGCGGGCCTGGACACGGACGAGAGCCTGCATGCATCGCATCGTCATCTGGGCCTGCTTCCGAACGTTGTGCCCCCGCACCAACGCTTGCAGCCTCACCAGCCCCTTCAGCGCCCTCAGAGCTCGCCGTGCCTTTACACAACAAATTCATCCCAACGCTCAGTTTTTGTTTTCGTAGTTTTACTCGAACTCATTTTCTCATTTTCCTAAAGCAATATACATTTTTATAATTAGTTTTAAGATTCTACTGCTAGAAGTAAAAAAAAAAAAAATAGATAAATATATGTATAAATTAATTTAATACAAGACACTTGAAAATCGACTCTTAGAAACATATATAGTAAGCAGTCTTCAGCATTTTTTTTTTTTTTTTTAAGTATTGTGATAAATCAATAAAATCAAATCTAACCAAAAACAATTTTTTTTTTTCTTTCAAATTAACATAATTAAAAAAAACACACACGCACACACATTTCAAATTGAAACAATATCAACGCACAATCATTAGAGTGCTTTGAAGCTATCATGAGAGAAAAGTCACAAACAACCATGGCACTAAACTAGTGCATATTATGCACGAATACTATTACTACTATCTACTATATTTCTAATTCTATTTGTATAATAACCCTTATGTAAACCTCACTTAATTGAGTAACACCAAAATTTGGAGATTCGTTAAATAGTCAATTTATTATAAATTTTAAATAAATAATCATTATGATGATTTGATATTTTTAGCATTTTATTTATATCCGTCTGATAATTATTTACAATTACTAACAAATGTTTATAACTTTTAATGTCTTTTTAGCTTCGTTAATAAAATCTTATTACTATTTAACTTTTCATATGATTATACATATCCAAAGAACCCGCAGATATTTTATAAAAATAAAAAAATTCATATTTCTATAGATAGGGAGAGATAGATCATTTACCAGATAGCCTCTATAATGTGACTGTATGAGCGTGGCTGCCTTGTCTTCCTTAGAATACCGGCCATATCCGGCGAGATGAACCACTTTCGCCGCCGCCTGAGCCGCCGCCACCGCCGCTGCCGCGGCCGCCGCGGTGGCTTCCGCCACAGCGACGGCATGGCTTCTGTCCTCTGTCGTCACGGGGCTCGAAGAACCGCTCTCGTCCGCCACCGAGCTCTCCGTCGAGAAATGCTCAAACGACAACACCTCCGCGGCCTTTTGTTGTCGTTTTTCCACATTTTCTTTCTATTATTATTATTATTAACAAAAAACAAAACAAAACAAAACGTTATTGTTGTATTGTATGTCTTCCTTTGGAACAATGATTGAGGTTTTTTTTTTTTTTTTTTTTTCAGCGTTGTGGGATGGTTGAAGATGAAAGGCATGTGAATGATATGATGATGAGGGGAAAAAATGAAATGATGTGAATGAGCGAGCTTAGGTGTAGTGAAAACAATGTGTCACCACTCACAAGTCTCATGCAACATTATTTTTGGTCCTATTTCCTTCATTGGGGGACCATATATTGTGACACCTCTTGGATTAATTTTTTTTTTTTTTTCCTATGGTTTTAGAGGTGAGATGAAGCAAAAAATTTACACACCAAGAAACCCATGTTTTCTAATAAAAAAAAAAAAAGAAAAAAGAAAAAAGAACCATGTCACTTTCCAATCCACCACATTGCTTTATATTTACCCCAACTTTTTTATTTATATATATAATTTTTTTACAAAAGCAAAAAAGTCAAACAAATATTATGGCGTTAATTAAAAGCTTTAAAATCTCTCTCCCGCTGGTCTAAAATAATAAAGCACGTGATTAATGGTTCTTATTGCTAATTTAGTGCTGTGACCATTAATTATAATTTAAGTTAGTTGGGCTTCAACACTATTTTTTTTTTAAAGAAAATGGTCCATGAAAATAAAATTGACAGTTGGAGAGCTTTGCCAGTGATTCTCATCAAAAAGATAAAACCAAAAAAGAAAAGCTCTTCATTGAAACTTTTTATAATCTCAAGCCTTAACTCTTAACCACAATTTCGCTTTATTATCACGATTTGTTTTGCAAAAATATTTTTATCTAAACTCACTTGATTATGAAGACGAATCATTTAGCGAATGATCACTATCAATCGAATATAACTAATACATATTTAGGATAATATAGGATGTTTGTTTGTAGTTGTACTATCTACAGCTAATCGCATATTTGGAATCTCAGGACAGTTTCTGAAACTGAAATTTCGTGTAGAGAATGAGATAGAGAATGTCGTACATAAGAAACTATACACTGAATTTCTTAAAAATAAATGAAAATCTGCTTTAGTTTCTTTTTTGGTTTTGGATTTTACCTTTTTCTCAGACAAATCCTTGGACGAATTAGGCCGGAAAACTCTCTTCACGGACGAGAACCAACCATTTCCTTTCTTCACCATCTCAGCTCTGAAGATCGGCTTCTTCTGATACTAACCGAACACCATTTCATTTCAAAATTTTAAACTGCTATATATAAATACATCGATATAATAAAATTGAATAAGCAATCGACTTAATTACAATTCTTTTTTTTTCTGTAACTGTAACTTCGACCGAAGGAAATTAAGAATCAACCATATTAAATTTTGCTCTCCTTTTATATTTCGAAATCCAACGGAAAACAATATTGAGAGCGAATATGAAAAACCTGAGAAAGATATGTATCTCCTCGGTGGAATCGTGGTGAACAAGTCTCATTTTACGCGCATTTTTTCTGGCTTTCTTCTTCTTCTTCTTTGGAGATTGTTGTCAATGCAGAACTTTTTTTTTTTTTGGAGGGGATTAGAAGAGACAGAGAAGAGAAACTGACACCAAAATGCTCATCATATCATATAGCATAGAGAGAGAGAGAGAGAGAGAGAGAGAGAGAGAGAGAGAGAGGTGTGAGAGCAGTAACTGCGAACCCGCGCGATCGCCGTCAAGTATTTAACGGTTTCACGGAGTGGGTTTGTAAAGACGTTACAAAATCAACTTAATATAAGTCCTCAAATCAGGAAGAAAAAAAAATGGACCTAACCTACTCATATTCATGAAGTCACTGATTGAAGTTGCAGCCTCATTATTTTTAAAGGGAATTGGACCCATGAGTAAAAGTGAAAAGTTTTTTTTTTTTTTTTTTTTCCCGAATTCAATCGAAAATGTAATCAGGACAAATATATTAGTGTGTCTATAAATGTATGTCAACAATTTTAGACTTGGTTTATATAGATTTCATAAAAACATGAATTTATTGATATACATATAAACAAATTATGGATGTGTTAACATGCATCTATAGGTTCCACTAATATATTGTCCTGATTATATTTTTTGAATGATTTTGAAAAAGAAAAAAAAAATCAATGTTACTTATGCTCGGTCCAAATCCCTTTTTAAAATTCTATATGTGTCGAAATATATAGCAAACAAGAATCTAGTCCAAAAATTGAGCAAGAAAAAAATATATAGAATCTAGTCCAAAAGTTGAGCAAGAAAAAAAAATATATTTGATGGTACGTATTATGTGCATCCACGTAGAAATGAGGTAGAAACTAATACCATATATAATATAGGAGTTTCTCATTTAATCATCATAAATTTTGATACATGCGTGTGAGCGTACACGTCTTTTTATGTCAGAGTATTTATTTTGAGAGTTTTTGCATTAAGTTTCTGATAAATATATGTCTATTCTCAGTATTTTGTGTGCCTTAAGAGAATTAAATTTAGTGTAATTTTAGCACCAATTTTACTTTTTTGTTCCAATGATACTACACTAAATCTCATACTAAAGAAAATATTTAAGAATATGCTTTTTGATTAAATTTCTTAATTTAAAATGCTTTAGATTTATTGTCTTAATTTTATTAGTTATGTCTAATTAGATGTATAAATATGTAATTTTATTTTATTTATCAATTAAATATAACATATAGTACAAATAAATAATAAATTATTTAAAAAAAAAACTCCGACAATTAATAAAAGTGAAAATTAATAAATTTAGTTACATAGATAATACAATATTTTTTAGGGAATAGATAATACATCATAAAAAAAAAACATAAATGTGAAAATTACATACTACCATTGAATTAATCCATAGGGAGAGTAAGCATACTAGCCCAATTAAACCACCAATATTAGGAGAATAGCCAAAGTTTGAATAAATTAGGTGAATAGCCCAATTAATATTTCACTACCTAAATTACCCTTGTATATAAAGGCTTGTTCGGAATAAAGAGAGACAGAGCCAACGACAAGAAGCCGGCGAGCCAGAGCCGGAGCAGCTCCGGCGAAGGGAGAGACAAGAGAGGCCGTGCCGGAGGATCGCCATTGTTCCAGACAACTACAACTACTACTCGTCGTCGGATTGACTCGAAAATTGGCGGGGGGAGAGGAATCGGCGGCGGAGAGGAAATCGGCGGCGATGGAGGGGATTGAGGAGAGACACTTTGCAAATTCGCGAATCGGTTAATTAATTAACCTACTGGAGTGAGTTACGTTAATTAATTAACTGATTCGTAAATGATTTGAAATTCACAAAAAATTTACAAAAATCATAACTTAAGTCAATTTATAATCAAAGCATTCAATTAATTAACCTAATTCCGAATTCAATCATTTAGTAAATTAACTTTACTCACAAAAAAATCAGAACTTGAACTAATATTCAACCAATAAGTTAATTAATTAACCTAACTCACTCCAGTATGTTAATTAAATTAACCAATTCGAGAATTTGTCAAGGGCATTATGGTCTGAGCCGAAAATATGGGCTATTTGCTTAATAAAATGAAACTTGGGCTATTCCCCCAATAAGAATGACAAACTTGGCTAGTTACAACAAATTTCACTATTTATATATTCATTCCACAAATGATCTATCAATGCATCACGTAGTGCAAAATGAGCATCTCTATCTCTCAATCTCTTATGCTGAGAGAAGAACTCTTGAAATCTAGCGGTAATATTATTTTGTATTTTGTATTTTCTTGTAATGTTAAGAATTTTATGGTAATAGTATTTGTACTAGTATCTTTTAATTATCGACTTGATTAGATTTGATATCTATAAATTATTGTTATTAATTATTTGCTTAATTTGGTTTGATATTTATAATTTTTTTAAATTATTGGTTTAGTTTAAGTGGTATTGAGGAGATTAATTTGAATTATAAACAAAAGTCCAAACAGTTAAAAATATATTGATTAAGGTTGAAGTAATTAAAATATGTACTTTTAATTAAGAATTATGAATTAATTAGATTATAATAATGCTTAAATATTTGGTGTAATCTTGACACCAAATTAACAGTGTTACATCAAATCTGGTGTAACACTTTTTATTTGATGGAAAAGCTGCACCAAATATAGAGTTTTAAAGTTTTAGTATTTTAACCATTATAAGAGAAAAATTCTAAATTTGAAGTTTTAGAGTTTAGCATTGGAGATGATTTAATAGTATATCACTATCAGAATTTTTGGTCAATGATTTAATAGCATATCACTATCAGAATTTTTGGTTCGCGTTTAAGCTCTATGCTCGCTTTTATCTTGAGAGTTCTTGCGCTAAGTTTCTGATAAAATCTTTGATTAAAAACAAACATGTAGTTTTGTTTAGATGAAATGTGAATCAGATATTTAGATCAATTTTGTATATGTTAAAAATTATTTATTTTTCGTGACTAAATAAATTGAAGGTTTAGGAAATTAAAGTGCACTTTTCTTTCTTACCAAACATCTTACTGAAATTATATTTATATCAATTAATCGAATATGTGAAATGACCAGCATGCCTTAAGTCAGGATCAAGCAAAGATGCCCATATCCGTGATCATTAATATTCAACAAAACAAAAAATATGGTTAACGTACGTTTTTTCACCTTGTCATATATACAACTAGAGTACTCACGCCTTGCAGCGCATAATTTTAGTAGATATGTATACATAATACATATATATGTCTCGGCGGAGACTAATCTATGCTCAATAGACTTAGCCGATACAACGATAATTTAGATTGGATTGTTCTTATATTAGACAATTCTAAAAAAAATATTAAACAAAATAAATTAGAGTGCTTAAGTAGGTGAAGTCGAAACGATTAGATTCGTTGCTACACCTGAATTTATGTGTCAATGTCTAGAGCCTTGTCGGGCTTGTTTCGCTTTTTATAGAGGGTGGATGAAGTTAGATCGTAGGCTCATCAATTCCCACGTATAAGCGGTGATTTTGATAATTGTTTGCGTCGTATAATGTTATAGCAGTTAATTGATATTATCGATTGGTCATTATTTTTTTTCTCGATATTCTCGATTCTAATTAGTGGTCATTAGACCTCGATTTATGGTCCTTTCATTTCTTGTTCTATGTGGTTCCGAGTTTGTTGTACTCGGTGGCATCTTTGCATAAACACATGTATCCTATATATTTTCCACTAATCATATATATAATTTACGTAATGTGATCGTTTGAATTTTGACAACAAGAATATCGCCCGACTTGATTGACTCCGACGAAAAATTTGCAAAATACAAAATGGTTAAGGTGTTTTGCCTAAATCAAAACATGTTTTCTCGCTCTGGTTACTCCCTTTTTCGAAGTTAATATTCATCACACTAAACTTCAAACTCATCTATTATTTACATTAGTTCCGACTTATGTATCGGTATTTTTGGCTATTTATATACAAATATGTACAAATTGTAGTTTTTCGCCATTAGCAATATGAGTTGAAACTAAGCATGTGTTACGGCAATCGTTTTTAATATGCTGATCATATATGAATCCACGCACTGCGACGTTGCCGGTCCCATAAATTTGAGTGTTAATTAAAAACTAACCCACCATACTCACTAATTTTCAACCCAAAAGAAATGTAAAGAATATAAAAACCCATGCTCCATAATTATCCCAAAACAAAAAATGGTGCAAATCTTCTACGTATAAAGTATAAACTACTAAATCAAAGTAAACCTTTTTTTTTTTTTTTTTTTTTTTTTTTTTTTGTGGAAGTCAAAACTCAAAACACACCAACATATGTATAAAAGTTTCGTTATTATAATATAAACTAATAAAGAAATGAAAAGAGTCTACATCAGAGTCAAAATATAATTTATTTCCCTCATGAGCTATTGTATTTAGGATGATGAAATAAAAATACTAGTTGGATGTCTACTTCAAGGAAACCTATACAATAGGCAAATTGGTTCCACCACTAATAAGATTTTTTTTTTTTTTGCATGATGGGTTGTAAAATTAATTAAATTGTTCATAATAAATGTAAACCGTATTAAGAATTGAGTCATAAAAAGGAAAATAAAGAGGTTATCTAAGGTAGATGGCGACATTGCTTGCATTTAAGGGGACAAATTGAAGTGAGATAAATGTGTTTAGTGAGTCTCAATTCTTTACTTTCTAGTTTTGCTGTCATAACCCGTAAACCCTTTTTTTATTATTTATTTTATTTTATTTTATGGGTTTTAATGTTTTATTGAGTTTGGTGACAAGCACCTTTCAAGTTTCAACGTATTTATAAACACACTTTACAAAACGTACGTGATGGGGAATTTGGACAAACTTTCTGAACATTTACAGATTATTACCGTATAAATAAAACCTATATAATCTCGTATACTGTTTGTAATACTAGTTCTTCCGAGCAATAGTAAAGAAAACTTTGAGGTTGTGTTTGGTAGTTAACTCAAAAAGTTTTTGTTTTCTATTTTCTAATTTTTGTAGTTGTATTGAAAAATTATTTTGCAGTTGTTTTCAAAAAGCTGTTTGGTACAGTTTTCATTTTTGTTTTTGAGAAAGTGAAAAAACTGAAAAAAGTGTTTGGTATAGTTTTCATTTTTGTTTTTGAAAGAATGAAAATAGAAGATGAGGAGATAAGAGAATAATTTTTTTTTTTTCCAAAAACACATTTTATTTGTTTTCAGTTTTCTTTACTCTTTTACAAAACAACTTCAAAATTTTTTGAAATTTTTTTCCAAAAACTTAAACCAAACATGTTTTCAATTTTTGTTTTCAATTTTTTCAACTCAAAAACTAAAAAATTGTTTTTGAGAGGAATACCAAACACACCTTGGCATCTGTGTTTTAAAAGTGTAACATGTGTTTTAAATTATATCAAGAATAGTTTTATACTATAAAAATATCATTTTTCTTATAAATTAAATTGTATAAACAGTAATTAAAGTTAAATATGGTCTAAAACAGTAAATAATATCGCTATGAAAACTTTATAGTATTCATGCGAGTAGTTTTAAAAATGCATTATCACATATAATTTTTACTAGTTTATATATTGACCAATTAACTAGCTAAATGTAAGGAATAGAAAGAAACAATAAGGTTTGCACTGCACATCAATTTAGTAATATTTATACAAATTTACTTTATTACATTGTAGAAATTATACTGTCCTACGTCACCACGAATCATGTCCTCTACAGCTATTTGTTAGAGTCAAAGTTAAGAGAAACTAAGGGGCCGTTTGGTTTAGTTTTCTAAACTCGTTTTCTGTTTTTAAATTCTGTTTTCTGATTCCAATTTTTAAATTTAAAAAACAGATTTAGAATTACGTTTCGGAATATTTTAAATGTTGTTTGGTTATGTTTTCCATTCAATTGTATAGAGATAAAATAGAAAACAACTTTTCATTGTTTTCTGTTTTCTAAACAAATTTCAAAGAAAACAGAAACATGATTCTAAATCTGTTTTCTGAATTTATAACCAAACAGTTTTTCTAAAACTGTTTTCTAGAATTTAGAATCAGAAAACAGAAAACAGGAATGAAAAACTTAGGGGCCGTTTGGTTTAGTTTTCTAAACTCGTTTTCTGTTTTTAAATTCTGTTTTCTGATTCTAATTTTTAAATTTAAAAAACAGATTTAGAATTACGTTTCAGAATATTTTAAATGTTGTTTGGTTATGTTTTCCATTCAATTGTATAGAGATAAAATAGAAAACAACTTTTCATTGTTTTCTGTTTTCTAAACAAATTTCAAAGAAAACAGAAACATGATTCTAAATCTGTTTTCTGAATTTATAACCAAACAGTTTTTCTAAAACTGTTTTCTAGAATTTAGAATCAGAAAACAGAAAACAGGAACAGAAAACATAACCAAACGGCCCCTTAACCAAACGGGGCCTAAGAAATTAATGGTAAACTAATGAAGATATATATACTTCTTTTATTAATAGTAAACTAATTATACAAACGTGACGTTTCTATATAAAAAAAATAAAAAATGAAGACGAAGATGGAACATAACATTTTACTTAAACTCCAAAGCATATATATACGTTAGTATCCCTTAAAAGTAAGTTTGAGATTATTACTATAAGGCAAGAGCCAACAAATCCGCTATTAATATAAAAAATGTTACAAGACTATGGTAATAACGGTATAAATTTAATTCGTTTGTGGATTTGTAAGGTCACCTCAAATATTGACATATTTAAGTTTGAAACTTATAATGTTACAATCAGGCACGAAGCCAGCTTTAATTGAGGGGGCCCCTCAATTTTTTATTTTTTATTTATTTATTTTTTCATTTTTTACCCACTTTTCATTTTTTTTACAATTTTTTACCCTTAAAATTTACAAATTAACCCCCCTGAATTTTTTTTTACAAATTAGCCCCCCCAAAGTGGAAATCCTGGCTTCGTCCCTGGTTACAATCATGAATTCTAATGACAACCATAACATTATGTTCTGAATTCTGATTAAGATGTTGTCTGGTAATGACCTTTGCTTAGTTGCTTCATTAAATTTGGATTACTTTTCATGCAAACGACGATACAAGTGTCATATCCAAATTTAAGAAGTATACAAATAGGTCAAGAAAGAATCATATTACCGTCATCATTAGTTATTTAATCTGATTTATTTTAATCAACATTAAAATTGATAGCTATGCATTATGAGTTTGCTTATAGAGTTATAGTCAAATTATTTTTTTCCATCCCCTAACTACGTGCATAAACAAATAAAGTCGATGATTCATTTGTGGAACACAAAGTCACAACAAACAATCTTAGCGAGAGAGAGAGAGAGAGAGAGAGAGAGAGAGAGAGAGAGAGAGAGAGAGAGAGAGAGAGAGAGAGAGAGAGAGAGAGAGAGAGAGAGAGAGAGTTTTCAACTACTAAATTTGGTAATCATTTTGATGTAAGCATTTCTGTTCTTTTAATTAAGGGTTGGTGTACAACAATTCCAATCTAGAGATAACACGACTTGAGTTAAGATTCATTTGCACTTTAACGTCTAAATTTGATTTTATATTTTCTCAAATATATACGGGGGATTGAAATACTAATTGATTACAGTTGGTATTATGTGGTAGAAATACGTTATTAGTTAATCGTTGATTTTCTCATTTTAATGTACGTAAACTGTTCGAAACACAGCGGGTTACCGCAACTGGATAACCAATGCACACAACTATTTATTTTTAAGTTGCAAAATATTTAAATTCTTCTCAAAAGTATGATTAAGTGCTACAAAATATTCTAAAAAAATCGTTGTCGCAAGTGAACTTAATATGAAAATTCACAAGCGAAACCTCCACATGTTGTCGGTTTTCTATGTTTCCTCGAAATAAGTGAACGAGTTCAACAAAACCCTAATTTTATTTTTATTTTTATTTTCGTATATTTTTAGAAAGTTATTTTATGAAATTTTAAATTATAAGTTTTGATTTTGAGTCTATTGAGTCAAATTAGAGTGAAGTCTTTGATTTATTGACTCAATTCTACAGATATCCAATTCACTCGAATTTATTGGAATTTTGTTTATCATGAATTTTTAATTAATTAAACCAGTTATATTATTGAATTTATTTTCCATTTATGTGTCTTTGATGAAGATGAAAATACCAAAGCCTTTGTATTTAAGTCTGGTATGATAAGTGTTGTGCTGTATGTGATTTTACCTAGATTGTTTTTTTTGTTTGTTCGTAAAATTGCAAGTGATAGTATATTTATAGAAGTAATCGTAAAGATAGCGTGTCTTATGTTTTTATCGCGAAAATAGTATTTTTCAAGTTATAAATAATTAAATTTTTTTATTGATGTTTATACATTATTTTTAAAAATTATTTACTATTCCGAGCTCTACTTGATAATCTTTTAAAATTATATATACATAAGAATCTCAAATAACAGTTTGAAAAACACTATAGATGTAATTTTCGCCCTTTGTTTTTCTGTCACTCGGGTCACATGATTAGCCCATATTGTGAGTGAAGCCCAATTAGTCTTAGTTAGACTTAGAAGCCCAAGTCCGTCTACACCGAAACTCTGTCGTTTTGCACCGAACGACATTCAGTCGAAGTCAGTCGTGATTTGACTTTAGCTGGGGACATTTACTCTACTCGCCTCTTGACCTCTTTTTATCCTGAAATAATGAGTGTTTGTCCTTTACTACAAAAAAAAAAGAGTGTTTGTCCTTTTTCTGAATTAAATAGAAAAATAGAAAACTAACCGTTGGATCTTCCACCTGTTTCTTCTCGATGTCGCCACGTTGCACTCTATCACGCGAAAAGCATTTTATGCCGTAATTGCTAAGTTTTCTGTTTTAGTCATTAAATAACAATATTTGAGCAATTACCCAATACTCCACTTTTTTTTTTTTTTTTTAAATAATCAAAATTTCATTTTATTAATAAAATAGTCCAACGTACCGAAGTTAATTAATTAATTGACTAAATTAATTTAATTAATTAATGAACTATTTTTCGAAATAAATTAAATTAACTTAATTATTTAATTAATTAACTTCGTCTTATTGAACTATTTTCTTAATAAAAACTTAAAAATTAGCTAGTTACAAGTTACAACACATTTTTATTAAACAAAATAAGTTACTCCTATAAAGTTTTTGTTTTTTGAAAGGAACAAAGAATTAGTCAAATAATACTCTAAATAAATCATTTTGAATTGTTAAAACAATATTTAATGAAGTTTCTGAAATCACGAGCAAAATTATTTCAATGAAATATGTTTTGAATGTTTAGGTGTTGAATTTATTACTTTTAATGTTAGAATATTTTTAAAAATTGTAAAAAAAAAAAAATGTTAGGATATTTTTTGTTTATATAAAATTAGTCCAGGCCTTCAGGGGCTAAAGTGAGATATATTATAGTTCATGGGTTATTTTAAATAAAAAAGGCCAACGAAGAAAAATACAAAACCTTTCAGCTTCCCTCACAAGGAAACCCACTCACTGACACTCTCACATTTCCGATCACCTCTCTATCTCTCTCTCTCTCTCTCTAGGATTTCAGTCGACTCAGTGTTGTCAAACTCAAAGTATATTTCTCAAGTAACGCGTTTGTCAATTAGGTATTTTCTTCGATAATAAGTCCTTTTTTTTTTTTTTTTTTTTGAAAAGGTTTTCTTTTCGTTTCAATGCTTTTATACTTCAGTTTAAGATTTTGAGTTTGTTTCTTACGTTGATTTCGTTTCAGTTTGTGCCGTTGAATGATTGAATCTACTGTTCGTAGCTTAGCTTCCATAGAACGTTTTGTTTTTGCTTAGACAGGTGGTTCTGCTTTCCTTTTCTAAAGTTCAGGCAAAAAAAAAGTTTTGATTTTTATGCATATTTGCGGACTTATTTATGTGTTTCTTTGCATTTTTAGAGCGAATATAGCGTATCTTTGGTTATTCCATTTTATTTATCGTGTACTTGAATACAAACGCTTAGATTAGTTACATGAGTTTGATTTGTTTGGATTTTTTTTTTAGCAGGGTGTAATTTTTTTTTTTTTTTGGACAGGTTTTATCATCTCTGTTGAGAATGTCTAGCGAGCAAGCAAAGAAAAGGCCGATTGGCCTATTGACCGGTGGTACTAGCAGTGACGAAGTTTTCAGGTTCCAAATCCGTTTTTCCAATGGTATTATAGTAGATTTGCTGACTCTAAGAGAACCGGGTCCGAAAATGCCGGTCGACGAGTTCATTAAGCTTGCAAGAGCAGAGTACCTTCGGGTTGTGCGAAACTCAGAGGCAGTGAAGCCAAAGAGGCGTTTCAACTGGGAAAGCCGTTCTTTGGTCCTCTGCGATGCAAACCATGTGAAGATTGTAAACGCATTGAGCTTCAAGAGCTTTGCGCTGAATAAAAAACACTCTTTATGGCTTTACGTGAGTATTATTGTGACTGTTCTTTTGGAAGTATATAGTGAGGATCCATTTTTTTTTAAAGTAATGTTGTTTGCTTCTTTGTTAGGACGGAGGCGAAGAAAACACCAACACGTTTGAGGTTAGAAATTGATTAACTCAAAGTCGTTGTATCGCTGATCGCTTTGATTCATTGTTGACAAAATCCTTGGCCTCGATTTGCAGAATATGTGGGATTTGACCCCTGATCCCGACTTGCTGAAAGAGCTTCCGGAAGAGTACACGTTCGAGACTGCTCTTGCAGATTTAATCGTGGGTTATTTGTGCTTCTTACAAAACGAAATTTTATAGCGAGCAATGATTTATTTTATTATATTACGTAGTTACGCTCGATGTTTTTTGTTACAGGACAACTCTTTGCAAGCTGTATGGTCAAACGATAGAAGCGATCAGAGGATAATCAAGTACAGAACTGTTCTAATTTGCCATGATTATATGTCTTCTTACGTTACGATATTATTTTGGAAATAAAAAAAGTTGGATTCGGCTAATTTGGATTTTGACTGTTAATTTCAAGTACTATGCTAAGGACTGAGTATGAGCTGACATAAGTTGTGTGCCGGAGAAAGCAAGAAAAAAAATGTTAAGTTCCAAGTTTGTGGTCTGAAATTTTTCTCAGTACACTGAAAAATACTTTTTTTTTTCTTCCTTTTTTTTTTCTTTTTCCTTTTTGGGACATGATGTCTTTACTTTTCAAGAATAGTTCAGTAATTTATAATCCCTGTTCGTGTTGAGTTTTAAGTTAGCAGCTTAGTAAGCCTGATGTGCGGTGAAACACAAGCTTAGCATGTACACTAAATAACAAAATTGGTTTATCAGAATCACTTCTCCGAGATTTTATTTACTATTGGATTAGTTATTTGTAATTTTTTTACATTTGCAGAGTTGATGTATTGGTGGACCGAATATCAATCTTCGACTCTGGCCCCGGAATGGACGGTAGTGAAGAAAACTCTATAGTGAAATGGTATGTGTTAGCAGTTTCTTATATTCTTATTTTTATATTTACTTTTGTGACATAAATGTTTCTCATTATCATCTTTGACACATTCAATTAGGGGTAAAATGGGTGCCTCGCTTCACAGATCTTTTAAGGAACATGCAGTAGGTGGAAAACCTCCTTACTTGAAGGTAAATTTGTATAATTTTTTCATCTTCTCGAAGCTATTTATGTGCCTATAATGCTCATTTTTTTTTAGTACTTGAGAGCTTACATATTTAGTGTTATAATAGTTTACAAGAATCTGCTTCTACTTCATTGTTCTACTTACACGATGTTCGGGTATTGACCAACTATGTTCAACTCTTTAACTTGCTGATCCCATATTTATGTAGCCTTTTTTTGGCATGTTTGGTTACGGAGGACCTATTGCGTCAATGCACCTCGGGAGGTATACCTATACGATACCATATTTCTCATTTACTAAACGTGGGTCAACTAATTTTTTCTTCTTTCTAATTTCCATGTTTTAGACGCGCTGTAGTTTCTTCAAAAACTAAAAACTCGAAGAAGGTGTATGTCTTACATCTTGAAAGAGAAGCTTTAGTCAGAAGTTCTGGTTCTGATCGGAGCTGGAAGGTAATGTAGTCGTAGGACCAAACGCTATTTCTTGCGTGTTAGATTTTTCTTCTTTTCTTGCCAAGCAACTCTATAGTTACATTTCTTTTTCTTCCTGGGAAAACGTATTTATAATACTTTCTTTTTTAGACTCCTGGTGGCATAAGGGATCCCTTGGAAGAAGAAACGGAGAGTTCACCTCATGGAAGTTTTACCAAGGTAAATTGATGTGCTTACTAGGCTATATAGTGATTCGATCATTTTATTCTCTTCTGTAATTATTATCCTTTCAATTTATTTTCTACTCTTTATTTGCTAAAAGAAACTGAGCAGGGGAATATTTGTCTCGTTCGATTTATTTTAGGAATGGCATTCGCACTTTTTGATTCTTTGCATCGTCTTTGTAGGTTGAAATTTTTGAACCAAAGCTGAAGCTGAAAAAGTTGGACATCGTTCAACTTAAATGCTGGCTAAAGGACATATACTTCCCATACATTCAGGTTAATTAAAATGCTCTTTAAGTCTTTGTCTTTCTCAATTTGGTAGCATATTTTGACTGTGCATGGGTTTGCCATGGAAGATTGGCCTATGTTTCAATGCTTATGTTTCGACACATTGCTAAGCGAGGTCGAACCTTCTTGATAGTGTGTGTGTGTGCGCATAATTGTTGTATTGTTCTCCCTATGAGTTTTACTTTGTGAATGACTTTGTGTGGGTGACCAGTGTGACGAGGTGTCCAAAACAGGGAAAACCGTCATGCCTGTAATGTTTCAGGTTTGTCCTGGATCTTTGTCTCCACTTTGCAAACATATCCTCACAGTCTTAGGCTTAAGCAGTGAGACCTGGATGTGCAATTTGAAATATTTTTGAATTCGTAACATCTCAGGTTAATGGAACTGATTTGGCGGGGATCGATGGCGGGGAAGTGGCAATCACAAATATGCATTCGTCCAATGGACCCGATTTTGTGTTAGGATTGCACTTCACGTTGAAGCAAGACAGTGGAACAAGCAGTCAGTGTATTACATTATTACTTTATACGCTCTCATGTCTTTTGCATTCTGAGTTGACTTAACATCTATTTTGCTTCCTTACTTGAATTGTATCAGGTTCAAGATCATGTCCTAAAGCTAATGCACGTCTTAAATGTGTTTACTTCCCCGCTTCCGAGGTCAATATAATAATTTTTTTTATTATTGTTCTACGTTTTTTGTTCTCGAAATTTGAGTTGTGGTGCATTTCAGGGGAAAGAGAATATCGAGAGGATCTTAGAGACTTTGGGAGCTGATAATCATAAGATCTCAGAACAATACAACAACTTTAGCCGTGTCTCCATAAGAAGGCTTGGTCGTCTTCTCCCAGATGCTCGTTGGGTGGGTTTTGATCTTCTCAGTACATATTTGAACTCATGATATTATAGACCTCAAATTTCTTGATGAAATTAGGAATTCTTAAATTGGCCTTGTAGGCTTTACCCAGTATTTGAGAACCACGAGGGCTTATAATTAAGTTTCATATATTCCTAAATAAGCTTGCCCATTTTTATGCTATCTCTGAGTAGATTGGTAACTCTTCCTCTAATATTTACTTACAGGCTTGGCTTCCTTTCATGGACTTGAGACAAAAAAAGGGTTCTGACAAGTGCCAATTGCTGAAGCGTTGTTGTTTCAGAGTCAAGTGCTTCATCGGTTAGTTTCTCTTTAAATAATCTGTTTCCATATAGAAACCAATAGCATGGAAATTTTCGGTATAAATTGTATTCATTCATGGATTATTGTTGTTGCAGATACTGATGCGGGCATAAATCCAACACCCTCTAAGGCAAGTCCGACTTTTGTCTTCTTTATGGACAGTAATATCAAGCCATGCTAGCTCTAACTTAGTACTCACTACTCTATATAAGAGTTTGTTATCTTATGCTTCGTTATCTACAGACCGATCTTGCACAGCAAAATCCTTTCACTGTCGCCTTAAAGAACTTCGGTGGCAATTTTTCCGAGAGTGAGAAAGGTCACTTATCTATACAGTTTGCTATACAGTTTGTTATATATTTAGTTGCTCGCTTCAAATCTGACAATTTTGTATTGCAGTTGTAGATATCAATGTTCTCAGAGATGGAAAATCGCTGAGTCTTGCCCAGTTAGAAAAGGAATACCAGGATTGGATTCTTGAGATGCACAATCGCTATGATGAAGAAGTTGATCGAGGGGAAGATCAACCCATCATTGTTGTAAGTCCAATGCAAAAAAAGGGAAACGCGATTGCATCTGATGGTAGGCACATATATCATTTATGTTATTTATGCAATATGTCTGACCCTTTGTGTATTTTCTTCGTATACTTTATTTTTTATGTCAATCAGAATGGTCTTCTAGGTTCTAACAAACACTGAAATCAACAACACTGTGTTCTGTTAATCTTGAAGAATTGATGCGAATTAACAGTTGGTATTTCTGCAAGTCAGAATTGAATCCAATTTTATTATGTTGCTTTGTTGTTATTTCTAGTCGGACGATTTCATAAAGTTCTGAAGAGGAAGGGAGAAACTTGGAAATCCGGTCAGAAAATAAAACTTCTTAAGGGAGCTGGTCCCAAAGTTCACAATAAGAATGTCTATGCCACATTAGAGTACTTTTATCTTGGAGGTTTCGAAGGTGACGCTGGTGGTACGTGACCGTTCTTATAAATTTGTTTTCTTGTGCTTAAAGAGATTCAAACTAGTTCTCTGCAAGATTCTTGGGTTATGATTCTGTCTCATTTCTTTTTTTTCTTTCTCCTGGCAAATATTTCACAGGAGACGCTAGGATTATCTGCAGGTATGTTTTATTATTTCATGTTCCTTTTTTTTTTTTTTTTTTTTTTTTTTACTAATGTCTTATATATCACTCCGTAAATCATTTTCTAACATTCCATTTTCTAATTTTGGCTTAAAAGGCCAATCGAGATAATAGCCAAGGAGGGCTGTGTTCTTTCAGAAGTTGATGGGCAGATCAGTTTTGACTTGCGCAAGTCCTTGTCTTTACCGCTAGGTGTCATTGACTCTGGAAAGGTTAGCAGTTTACAAGAGTTTATTTCTTATTGTAAGAGGAAAATATTATTATATTTCTATTTGAAATTAAATGTAAAAAAAAATGTCTTAATTTTTCTTATCCATTACCTGCAGTGTGTAAAAGTTGAAAATACTGAATGGAAAAGCCAAATTGAGAAGGAACGTCAGAAATCTCCTTCTTCGATAGAATTGCTTTGCGCAAAACATTGCAAAGAATTGGGGTTTGATGGGGAGGTCAGTCTTATAATCAGTCTTCTGATTATAAATTTTGAAGTTTGCAATAATAGTTCTGTTATGAAAAACTGAGATTTGTGCCGGTTAATAGTTTTTTACAGTTACACACTGTTGTATTACCTCTTCTTAATGTCGTATATATGTCAACGGACTTCCTAATGTTTTACATTAGCAAGGAATTTCTGGCCTGTACTTGGTAATTAACTTTGCGAGTTCTTCTTTTGTTGTTGTTGTTGTTGTTTTGTTTTTTTTTTTTTTTTTTTTTCAGGAAATGGAAGCGTCGGTTGAAGCTGGAAAAAGTCCTCTTAAGGAAGTTGTGGCAGTTGTACGGTCTCTAAACTATGCATCTGGGAGTGATCCGAAAGACTTGGACCAAAGAGATATTCTAAAATGGAACTCGGAGATGTCTTTGACAGTCAAGTTTCAGGACAAAAGGAGTGGAAAGGATAGCCATGTTCACTCGGTGCGGGTTACTCCTTCGCAAAAAAATGGAATCCAGGGCATATATGTCTTTTCACTTGGGTGCAAGCTTCCAAATATGTTTCATAAAGCAGGATCGTACACATTTGCATTCTCTCTAGTAAGTTGTGGAGTCAAAAGCTCAAATTAGTCATTGTATATGTATCTCATCACGCGATGTTTCTCATCTTAAATTCATGTATCAGGTTGACTCAAGTTGCAAAACTTCCAAAGAAGTAAAGGTCAAACCGTCTCCCCAGATTGAAAAGTGGAAAATCGTACGCGGTCCGCCGTACAGAGTGAGGTAATTTTTTGTTTTGTTTTGTTTTTTGTTTTTTGTTTTTTTTTTCCTCTTGTAAAATTTTAATTGCTTTAGCTTTTTTAACAATATCTTGGCAGTGAATATTTGTTGTATTAGGTTGAGTTTTGTGTGTAGAAAGTGGAATGAAGACCTCCCTTAATATTTAGTTACTGCATTCAAATTTATTTGCCGTGCCAAATTTGACTATTTTTTACTCATTTGCTATACGTTCTCATAAAAAAATCAATTCTATGTTATTTTATGTCAGGGTTGGTTCCAATTGCAAACCGCTGAGTGTTGAATGTCATGATATCCATGGGAACCGAACTAGTTTTACGTCAAATGAAGTCCGGGTCAAACTTCAAGCATCGGCCGGTTTAGGTTTCCATGTGAAAGATCTTAAAACTGTGCTTTCACTTTCTAAATCAACATTACACATTGAGGTAATGTTTAAATGTGTAGATATCGGGGTTGTTCAAATTGTCTAGAGTTCTAATAAACCACTAATCGTTTGCATTTTTTTTTTATACAGAAAATGCTTATTGAAAGCCGTGACTTGGACAATATCCGGCCAGATTACGGAGCCACTCTGACTGTTTCAAGCTTGGATGGGCAATTCTCTGATTCCATTCCTTGCATTGGTACTCATAAAATTCTGTATCACCAAATATATATATATATATATATATATATATATATTTTTTTTTTTTTCCGTTTGATATTTATTATGTATCTTTCCTTTTCTCGGCATCAGTTCATCCTGGGCACATAGAATCTGTTGAAGCCCAACCTCCGACTCTCGTTAACCAATTGCTCCCAGGTTGCATTATCAAAGAGCTTCGACTTCAGGTACATCAATTATATTTTCCTCTATCTTTAACCACAAGTACAATGAAGGTTTACTCTGATACTATATTTCCATTTCCAGTTGTTTGATGCGTTCAAAAATCATGCGTTGAAAGGGTCCAAAGTTCACCTCAAATTGAAGGGGTTACAGTTCCTAGATAAACTTGGATCAGAGCGAGAGGTCAGATTATTCGTAAAGTTTCTTTCATTTTTCGCAGAACCATTTTGTAAAGAAGCGAACTTCAGTTAGTGGGGATTATACTTGGGCTTGAGAATATTGAAATGAATGTGTTCCATTGTTGTGTAATGTGCTGAAATGTTTGTGGTTGGGTAATGAATGATATTGGAACTTGCAAATTTCCGAAATAGGTGGATCACCATGGATGCATCGATCTGAGTGGCATCTTGAAAGTTGCTGCTTCTTATGGACAAACCGGTATGTTCATTAAATGAACAGCTATGTCCTTACTCCTCTTCTCTTATATGCTTCTTGGTACTAAGATTACTTAAAATATGAGGTATGATATAATTAAGAGAAGAATTAAAAAAAAGGGTAAAATATTACTGGGACATGGATTTTCACCTCTGTCTTCGCATCTGTTGAACACTTGATTGTGTGCTAGAATAGGGCCTTCCAATATTAAAACAGAAAATAAGCATTCTATTCAGTTTTTGGACTTACTATCATGTCAGTCTTGATATACATCATATCTGCCTCTCAATTTAGTATTGCTCGCTGCTTCATCGAACAAGAAAGTTGTATTTGAGCTAGAGTACCTGATCGAGGGAAGAGAATTGAGAATGGCATCGAAGGTCGGTGATGTTTTAGTTATATATATATATATATATATATATATATATATTTATTATTAAATTATTGCTTTAAAATATTCTCCTCTTAAAAGTGTTTACAATTATCTTTAGATACCCGAGTCACTCACTGCTGGTTCCCAACTCGAAGAAATAATTTTCGAAGTGGTGAACTCCGAGGGAGATGTCGATGTGACCATTCACGATGACGAAAGAAATGACCAATCGCATATGCTTACAATAAAGGCTGATTGGCTCAACACAGAGCAGTCGATTCGATACACTTTCGACCATGGTCGGTGCCGTGTTCCTTCGATTACCCTGCCTCAAGAAGAGGGCCGCTTTCAATTCCAAGCTAGACATTCTCGTCACTCAACTCTCAGCCTAGACGTTGAGGTTAGTTAGGCTTTTGCTCTATCTCTAGTCGCTGCCTTCTTCGTCTAAGCTTATGATCCTTGGGATTTCATACACAGCTATGTTTGGTGAAACCATCGTTGATTCCGACACTGGAGTATGGTGAGGATCAATCTCCACAGCGTGGTGAAGATCACTTACTTCTTCAAGACCCGAATCCTCTTGCTGTAGTAGTGAAAAAATTTATAGTGCTCACCAAAAATGAAAATGAGGTACATCTATACATGAACCGAAGAATTAATTATATATGCAATTTACGCATTAGCAGTGATGCAATGCTGCGAGTCCTTAATGCTCGTAATGTCAAGATTTACGTCATTCGTCGTCGATACAAGTTAAATTTTGTTTTCTTTCTTTCGTTACAGGAACGCAAGGCTAAAATCAAGGACTGCGGTCTGAAAATAGGAACGCTGGAAAAAAAAATTAAAATGATTGAAGCGCACAAGGAAAAAGTTGAGGATAACATAAAGGCGTCGCAAGGTTTTGAATTCACTAATTCTTCTATCTATTTTCTTTTCTATTTAGCCGGAAAATGTGAAGAACGATATACTAGTCGTGCTAGACAAACATAAGTCGCCCTTAACAACTGAACAAAGTCTCCTTCGCTATTCTTCTCGTATTTCAGATTCTAAACAACTTTGTCTTCTGGGTTTTCCGAATCGCTTTTTCACTCGAGAGGAAGTGGTTGAGGAGATAGAGAAAAGAGATCACTCTGCTGCGGGGACTCTCTGCAATATCGCTAGAGGTGTCCCTTTTGGAGACTCAAATGATGATTTAGTAAAAGATATAATTGGCATTGTTGCTCTTCTCGGAAGAGTCAACTCTTTTCCTCTCAGCAGGTTAAGCATTTTTCCATTAGCCAAAGCTAAAATACTTGATTATTTTATTTTATTCTATCATCATTGTTCAACTCTTATGGTCTTGTTTACAAGTACAGGGTTCTATCGGAATACTTGGGTGCAGAACAAATGCTGGCTGTTGTGACAAGATCTTTCGAAGCCGTTTCTTCTCTCGAGAAGTATCGCCGGAACGGAGAAGTTGATTGCGACGATGCTCTTCACGCCGAAGCAATCAAACTTGGGAAGTCAATAACCGGCAGGTTTCTCGTGATATGCCTCGAAGATATAAGGTAACTCTACACCTCAAAAGTATAAGATAAAAAAAAAAAAAAAACGAAAAAAAAAGTATGCCTTGATTATTATTTTTTTTTTGACAGATCAATCAATCATTGCTTCGATGTCGACGACCCTCAGAGGCTGATCTTACCGCTTCCTTCTCTGCCGAACGGAACCGTGCCTCGTGGGTTTCTGGGACATGCAGTGAACATGATTGATCTCGACGCGGAACAGTTAAGCATAAAGACGAGATCGGGCCACGGTCTACGAGAGACGTTATTTTATCGTCTCTTTGGGAGCCTCCAAGTTTACCGAACGAGGGCCGAGATGTTAGACGCTCGAGGCTGTATCAACCGCGGTGGCGGCGCCGTGTCTCTCGACGGTGGAATTCTGAAAGAAAACGGCATGGTTTCTCTTGGTTTCGGGTACTACTACACAAATCTAAAAATAATAATAAAAAAAAACCCAAAAACTTAGTCAAATAAGCCAACGAAGGTCTAAGAATTGCTAAATAGCCAATGTTTTTATAAATTTTTTGTAAATAGCCACCTTAACTTATTTAAGGCACTCAAAAAGACAAAAATACCCAAAAACCATTCCCGTCTATTTTGGATTTTTTTTGTCTTTTTGAGTGCCGTAAATAAGTTGAAGTGACTATTTTCAGAAAATTTACAAACAGTTACTTATTTTACAAAAACGCTATAAGTCAAATGGCTATATAGCTAAAAAGACTTATAAAAAAATGTTTCTAAATCTTAATTTTGTTCGTTAGAATTTTACCTAATGGTTTGGCGAATTTTCCAATAGGGAGCCTGAAATATGTTTTCAAGTCGTGCCGGCAGAGAGTGGGACGAGCTGTTCTCAAGAGGATTTGGATGTGCTCAAAGAGGATTGGTTGGAGCTGAGAAAGACCAACAAGGCCTTACAGGAATTGACGGAAGAGCACGGCCGGGAAAAGAAAAACTTCGAGAAGATGGAGAAGAAGTATTACAAGTTGCTGAACCGCGACGAAGAAATACTTGGAACACAAGAAACTGTTGAGATGGATGACAATTAGTAAAATAGAGCGGGAACGAAAATAGAGTACTTTGCTATTTTTGCTTTGCATTTGAAAGGCAAAAGATGCTAAAGAGGCTAGAAGAGGAGATATGCCTTGTAAATATAGAAATAGAGTACTTTTGAGAATATTTAGATTTCAAAGAGACAAAAGAGAGATATCTATCCATATAATTTTATCTCATATATGCTCTCCAACTGGTTCTAGTTCTAGTTCTATTTCTTCTATCCTAGTAATTTTTTTCCTTCTGTTCATAGTAGTTACAGAAACGAACGAGGTAGAGAAATTAGACTATAATAAATGTTGGTTGTGCGACAAAATATTATGTGTAAAAACTCGTACACTGGAAAGTAAGAATGGAGTGATGAGCTCTTAAAAGGACATATAAGTTGTCATTTTGAGTCTAATTCTGAAATATGATTAATTAATTAATTATCGAGAGTATTTGACTTCTTCCATAAATAAAGATGGGGCATTTCTCTCAAGAAATTTCATTACGTCAAAGTTAATAAAATATCAAAATTAGATCTCTTATTTTAAAAATATTTAAAAATAGATTTTTATCTTTATTTCGGACAAAAAATATATTTTTGATCATCGTGACATAAGATACATTCGATGTCGTATGATGTCATACGATGCTATATGGTTATAAGGATATTTTTGTTCGAAATAGAGACAAAAATACGAATATGTGGAAGCCCATGCCTTTTTCAGCCAAAATCTCTCTCTTACCAGGGCCCAAAATCTCTCCTAAGCCCACTTGTCCAAGCCTATTTCTGAAATTATGTGGAAGCCCATGCCTTTTTCAGCCAAAATATTAATTTTTTTAAACTATTTTTTCAGGAAAAAAGGACGAAGATGACGATGACGGAAAATAAACCCAAAACCCAAAAATTAACGTCCGATATACAGTTATACACGCACATGTTATTACATATGTAGTACATTTGGTGACGGAATAGAGACCCACAGAAAAAGGACCTTTTTTTTTTCCCAGTAGCCTGAGAGAGAGTACTGAGTCGACTCTGCAATGTTCCATCCTAATAACCAGGTGAGTTAGATTTCGGAAGTCTTTTCTCTTTATTTATTATTATTTTTTTTTGGCCAAAAACTGTTGGTTATTTAGAAAATGTTTATATGAGGAGCGACGAAAACTTGGCGGCTCCGAGAAATTTGGAAATTCCAATGCATGTCCATGTTTTCAATGGCTTTTCTTTCTTTGCTTATGAAATGTACCAGGAAGAAGAAAACATGAATTTTTTTTTATTTTTTTGAATATTGATGATGATTTTGTTTCTAGGTTGTGACAAATTACGTGATAAATCTAGATTAACATTTTGAAGATAGTTCATACTTCATAGACAGTTTCAGTTGAAAATTCAGTAACTTTTTATGGGAAATGAAAAGAGAAAAAACTGAGTAAATGTGTTCCCTTAACTTTTTTATGTCTCATTTGTGCTTCCTAATTTCACTACACCTATTAAATGTCTCAATTGTTTCTGTTGGGTTCATCATATTAAAAAGAAAATGAAATTTGTTCGATGCAGATTCCCTCAAACACAAATTCATTGCCTGTTGAACAATCGCAAGCTTCGATGCAAGTGGATCCGAATCCGAGCGGAATTTTAGTAGTAAGGGACGGCGTGCAAAACACAGGGTATGCCCAGGCAGAATCCATTGTCGACTTCTCAAAGGTCGTAATCGAAGCTTTATTTTTTTAGAATAATCACATTATTCGTTCATACGATTAGAGATAAGTTGAATTGATTTAGGGTTGTTTTGTTTTTTTTCCCAACGCTGATCTTTGCAGAGACTTCAAGATGATCTACACACGATCGGAATGAAAATAAAACAGCACGAGGACAACGTAAAGTTTCTCAATTCCCAGAAAACCAAATTAGAGGACTCTATTCTTGATGTGCAGGGTATATATATATATATATATATAATATTTTTTTCCCCTTGTTCTTCTAGTAATTCGTTAATGCCGATCGTCTGAAAAGTCTCTCTCTTTTTCAGTTGCTGTAGGTAAATACCATTCTGCGAACGCAACCAGGACGGCCGAGAATGAAGACCAGTCTCGTCGCCAAACCGAGAAGGAAACGATGGAAGAGATTCTCCGGCACGAAAAATCCGCAGCGGGCGTTCTGTGCCAGCTCAAAGCTCGTCACGGTGCTCAGGCTTCGAACATCCCGATGACGAAGGGCGTTTTGGGTATCGTGGCTGCGCTCGGAAAAGTGGACGATGATGATCTCAGCAGGTATGATTATGAGTGATATGTGTGACTTTTTATGGTCCCGATTCGTGTACTATTAGTGGGTCGGCGTTGATTATGGCGGGGTTTGGTTTGACAGGATTTTGTCGGAGTATTTGGGAATGGAAACGATGTTGGGAATCGTGTGTAAGACTTACGGCGGTCTCAGAGCCCTAGAACTCTACGACGAAGATGGTTCTATCAACAAAAGCACAGGCCTTCATGGCCTCGGCGCTTCCATTGGAAGGCCTTTGGACAGCCGATTCCTCGCCATCTGTCTCGAAAATCTGAGGCACGGTCCTTTTTAAAATTTTATATCTTTTATTTAGTGTCAATAGTTGCTGAACCAATCAAATTTTGTTCCGACCATAAAAACACTCGCATAACAATTTAATGACTATTTGCGCTAAAGAGTCTTTCAGACACGGTATCTTTATTGCCAACTCGGAAAAGCTTGCATTATCTTCACTTTCGTTAGAGTTGATTTGATTTCAAGACAAGTTATTTAGGCGTTGAGTTTCAATATATATATATATATATATATATATATATATATATATATATATATATATATATATATATATATATATTTAACAGAAAGGACTAAAATGCCACAAAATCAATAGTTTCCAGAATCCAGACTATTTTGCTCCAAAAAACAGTTTAGTGATCCAAACTGTCACTTGCACAACAATTTAGTGACTATGTGCACTAAAAAGTATTTTTTTCTTTCTTTCTTTCGGACACGGTATCTTTATTGCTAACTCGAAAAGGCTTTCATTATCTTGACTCCCACAGGCCATACTCGGGCGATTTTGTGGCGGACGATCCGCAAAGGAGGCTCGATCTCCGAAAGCCGAGGCTACCGAACGGAGAGTGTCCGCCGGGTTTCCTCGGCTTCGCTGTGAACATGATCACCGTGGACACCGAAAACCTCTTCTGCACCACCACCGGCGGCCACGGCCTCCGAGAGACTCTCTTCTACAATCTCCTCTCTCGCTTGCAAGTCTACAAGACGAGAGCCGAGATGTTACGCGCGATCCCGTGTATAAGCCACGGAGCCGTTTCCTTGGACGGAGGAATGATCAAGGATTCCGGCGTGTTCTCTCTCGGCCACCGGTAAAAACCTTTTTTTTTTTTTAAATTTTATATATTTTTTTTGTAATTGTTTTTATTCGTGCAGGCAAGACTTGGGCGTGAAGTTTCTGAAATCGGCGGCGGCGGCGAGCTTGACGGAGGTTTTCAAGGGGTCGGAGAGGCAAATCCAGGAGCTGAAATGGAAGAAAGAGAAGATGATGGAAGATATCAAGAGAGAGCAAGCGCTTCTCGGCAATGTCAAGCTCAAGTTCGAGAAGAAGAAGGAAGAGTTTCTCAAGTTTCTCACCGCGAGCTCGTCGTACGCGTCTCAGGTAAATCGTATTTCCAAAAGTTCTCGAGATTTTCTTTTTGTTTTTGTTTCTTGTTTTGTCTTCTGATTGGATTTGGAGTAGGTTCTATTGGATTTGGAGTAGGTTCTAATGGCCGTGTGTTTGTAACGTTGCAGCACCAAACAGCATTCGTGGCACAGAGTAGAACAACACCGAGATGAAAAACCGAGTCTGACTCGTTAGAGATTTTTGAGCCTCTTGTACTGGTCTCTGAAGGTTTTATTTTGGTGGTTTGTTAATTCTTGGGGAAAGAATATCCTTGGTTCACAAGCTATATAATTATCATGTTTTATTATATAGAATATCCTTGCATGAGCATTTTTTTGAAACTATTTTAGGGTTAAATAATGACTTGTGATATTAATGGAAAATGCTACAGCCGATATTATGATAAAGAGAAATGGGAAACTCTACTATAATAATTATTAATAAAGGAGTCTTTCAAAAAAAAAAAAAAAAGAAGAAGAAACAGCTATTAATATTAATGGGAAACTAAATAATATTGACATTCAAAAGGCTATTCATCAGACATTGCAAGCTTAAGAAAAGTTATTCCACTTCTCAAAAAAAATGGCGGGTCTGAAGATCGCTCACGCTCGCCATCTCACCACCACGGCTCGAAACTCCCACGAAATCTCCGTCGTCGTCGGCGTGACGAAAAACGACGATCGAAGTCACAAACTCGTTTTTCTCGCCGGAGACGACACTATCGCTCCACCGCTGCAAGCGAGAGAGTTCGAGACGCCAAGAAAGTTAAAATATCAGGTTTTCGACGATATCATGTCCTCTTACGGCCTTGTTCTCGTCTCAAAGCCGTTGACGCTGTGGAACCCGGCCACCGGAGAATCTAGGGTTCTTCCGAATCCCCTAGAGGACGGTGAATATCCCCCGGTTTTGGGCCTAGGGTTCGACGAGGAGAGCGACGATCACAAGGTGGTAAGAGTGACTCGTGACGAGCATAGTAAATATGATCCGGAATTGTGGTCGCTGAATTCGCAAGTGTTTAGCAAGAGAGCCGGGTCGTGGACCAAACTCCGACCCGTCCCCGGATTCACGCTCGCTAGAGCGAGCGTGATCGGTGGGGACCGAGTTTCGATCGACGGAGCGCTGTACTTTATCGCCTGGCAACACGATCATCCACGTCCCAAAATCGTGGTCATGTCGTTCACGTATCGGAACGAGGAATAACGCGAAAGTTGACGGACGGGCCTGAGTATCGATCATTTCCGATAGCGCAAAACTACCTCAGGCTCGTGAAGTGGAACGAGGACTCGCTGGCCGTGATTTCCCGGGATGAGATTGAGACCGGCGTTTGGGATTTCTGGGTCACGACTACGAAGAACGACGGCGGTGACGAGGGATTTCGTTGGTCCAAGCTTTTCGTGCTCGATTGCTACTGTTATATTCGCGGAGTTTAGAGCGACCGGATTCTAATCGCTCGCAAAAGAATGACCGAGCTTGCTCTGTGGGACCCACGGAAGGACCGCGACAAACACAGCTGTCTCGTGCTCGCGGAACTTGAGCCTCGTTGGACAATCGACAATGCCGTTGACTTTGTTCCGACCTTGGTCTCGGTCTATTCAGATCCTTGAGAAATTTAGTTATTAGCTTTCATTATTCATTGTTCTCACAGGTGCTATAATGTGAATAAAACTTTTCATTTACTGTGTTCGTTCTCTACTTTTATTCAAGTATCAGATAAAACATTTTCTTTGGCTCGTATGGATTCTTTTATAGAAAACTTGTTGACCTTAGTACTGTGATTTTCTGATGTAGTGAGTGAAGTCCTGAGGCACCATATATCCACGCATTGACTTACTAGCTTTTATAAGTTTGTAATTTATTACAATTCTTTCGCTCAATAAAAAAAATGAAAAGCTTCTCTTATGATGACACTTTGTACGGCAATTTGAACGTACCATGTCTTGTCTGTTAACAAACACCAAGATGACTTGTCCACATATATCTGCAGAGACGTTTCTATACAAAACATCTCTGAAGTGGAGTTATTGAGCAATATGGTAAAGCAAGTTAAGTGAAATACGATCCCATCGGTGTTATAAAGTATCTTGAATCAAGAAACCATAGTCTGTGAAGCTAATCACTATATTTGTATAAGAAGCTAAAGAACTGACTAATAATAAATTGAATTTGAAGTTAGGAACATAGAAAACATCACACATGATACGATTGAGATTTATTTTGTCATCTCCAACATAATGAACTGGAATAGTGTATTTTGTCATCACACATAAATTGGAAATTTCTTTAACAAGCATAAGAAAAAACTTATATAAGGTTTGAAATTATAAAAGTGTATATATTTTCGCGCCTTTAATTCACTAAAGAACACCGATTACTTCCTGCGCAAGCAAGATAGTCTAACAAAACCATAAACAAGATTCAAACACAGATAACACACGCGAGTATTTACGAGATTAAACACAAATGCATAATCCCCGGAACTCTTCAGAATAAGGTAGTTCGAGTAACTTTAATTATCTCTTCTTCAACTTCTTCTCGGTTGCTTCAACCCCAAGGTACATATCATATATTCTCTCAAAACCCTTAAGAGTGATAAGATCGTGTTTATAGATGAGAGAGAGTGAAGATTATAAGAGAAACGATTTTCTTCATCATATAACCAATTACAATTATAGAGCTTTATATCAAATTCAAAACTATTTTCTTCTAGATGATTGTCATGTTTCATTATTTAGAAGAGGCGCCTTTTTATAGTGAATAAATAGTCTACAGTAGTTAAATTGCCAAGGTTCTCGATAATTAACATTACATGCAAACAATACTAAAATTATTAATCATACTACAATACAATTATCTATATTCTAAGCCTGCTTGGTAGCAAAATAAATGCATTGTATCGTGAACCCAAAAGAGGTGAAGTTCGGGCCCGGATCCGAGCTAAACCTTTTTATTAGAAGGTCGGGCCGGGCTTAAGGAATATGATATTAGACCCAACCTATGACCAAACTCTCGACTTTCGAGACCGGGCTTGAAAAGGGCCTGAGGGCATGTTTGGTAGAAAATAAAAGTGAGAATGGAATGTGAATGAGAATAAGAATGGTAATAGTAATGGAATGCTAAATATTTTTCATCTATTTGGTTTGTTTTTCTTAATCCCAAAACTTTAGAATGGAATGAATGAAATTTTACCAAAATACCCTCATTTCCCATCTTCTTCATTTTATTAAAAAAGCACTCAAACTAAATTTCGGAAATTATGTGTTGAGTCTGATAAACAATTGGGTCTAGTCTTTCCTCAAAAAAAAAAAAAAAAAATTGGGTCTAGTCATTTCTATCTTGATGAACACACACACACGCACAATTGGGTCAAATACATTTATGTCATTAATAATAAAATTTAATTTGAGTGTAAAAGTACTTTTTAAACAAAAAACATAAATTTTAGGTTGGGCCCGAACCAGGCTTAATTAGGGGCTGGGCCAAGTCCGGATTGTACTTTTTTAAGGGCTCAGATCGAGCTTGAGGGTTGAGGGCCTATACTCTAAACCAGTTTTCAGACCCTTCAATAAATCCAGTTCAGCTCGACCTCTTTTCGAAAAGGGTCGAACCGACCCAAAACCTCTAAAAAAAAGGGTCGGACCGGTTAACTCATAAGCGGCCCGGCCTAATTAAAAGATTATATATGATGCTCCATATAAACATGTACGCGCCAACTTTCATGTTGTATATATGATATATTTCTTTTTTTTTTTCTTAATTTTTGAAAAATTATATTAGTTCAGAGACTAAATTAAATAATTAAAGTTAAACGGGCATCTGTAAAAAAAAAAAAAAAAGAGAGGGTAAAAGTACGTAATTGTATTTGTAAATTTTATTTATTTATTTATTTTAAGATGTTTTGATGTAAAATTGGAATTAAAAATTAAAATGGCTATTTTTAATAAAGTACACAAAAAAAAATTAATATAGGAAACACTTTTGATTGGCTATCAATATACTTAGCCTGCACCGAGACACACAGAATTAGAGAAACTTAAACGAGAGTGGTAGCGAGAGCTTAGCCTCTGCATAACACTTTTTGGCGCCGCTCAGATCGCCTCCGTTCTCCCTCTCACTCCGATCAATTACCGGTCAGTCTCTCTCTCTCTCTCTCTCTCTCTCTCTCTCTCTCTCTCTCTTGTTCGTCAAATCTTAGGTTTTTCCTTTTGGTCAATATAAAGTTCTTCAACGAATCGAACATTCAAAACGAAACCAGGATCAATTAATTAATTCCACCTTAGAGAACCCAATACCTAGAAGAAAGAACAATCCTTGAGTCAAGAGTAATGCTTTTATCCTCCAGCCATCTTAGGTCGGTCCTTGTTCTCATCCGAGGCTAGTTCACTCTCTTGGGCATTTCATCAAACATATAGCAAGTGTTCACAGTCGAATAAACCCTACCTCAGAGAACCCAATTCCTAGAAAGAAAGAGCAATCTTTCACTCCATTGAGCTCACTATTATTACAGGCAATCTCTCTCTCTCATTCTTGTTGATCTCAACGCGACCTCTTCTCTTCTCTTTTCGATCTTAAGCCTCTGTGTTTTAGCTCTATTTCTCTCTCGTCCTATCAGCTTTTCCATTTCTCTCATCTTGACTCCGAATCTCCTTCTCCGTGACCAACCATTTGGCTATGTTCTGCGCTTGTGTTTCTGTTATGACTATTTTCTGAAGTTATTTCAAAGAACTAGATGTATATCTCTCTTGCCAGTTACTTGCAGGAAGAAAGAAATAATTTTTTTTATAATCATTCATACACATGTCTGTTGTTTGCCTTCCAGATGTTCGACAAAAGTTCAAGAACAAAACTCTATTCCTCTCCTTGACTCCTTCCACCGAATCCCATCTCAGTTAATCAAATCACATAGTTACAGAAGAAACAACGAAACCAATCCCAAAACTCCATTTCCGAGCCGTCAAAAAGGACCGTCGAAATGTCGGGTGGAAAAGCGGCGGCGGCGGTGACAGCGTACCGAAACCCGTGGCTAGAGAAGCTCGGAAAGTACCGGAACGAGCTGGCGAAAGGGGTGTGGGGTTTCTGGAAGCTCGGGGCGTGGGAACCGCTGGGGATCAGCGCGAGGCACCGCGCTAGGATCCGGAAGGAGGCTTTGGTGGCGGGACGGGATTGGCCGTACGACCCGCAGAGGAAGCCGGAGAGGACTCGCCGGAAAGGGCACAAGCACGACCGCGTGGCGGCCGAGAAGCGGGAGAACACTGCCAAGCTCATGGCCAAGATGCCCGTCTTGCTGCTCGCCTATAGGAAGCGCCGATGGGACAAGAAGATGAAGGAAGAGGACAAGAAGTTCAAGTGATCACTTCACTTTCTTTCGGGTACTTTTTTTTTATATTATTATTATTAGAGTTGGGAATGTAGGAACAAAAGTTGATGAGGTTTTTCAACTCGGTTGGTATGTTGTTTTGTTGAGTTCGTCTGGATCCGATGTATGTTGATGGTGATTCGTGGATTTTTTTGTTCATCTTCTTGCTTGTTGAATTGACTATTGTTTAATAAAATTGAAGGTTAAAGATTCAGCTATACTTTTTTTATTTGTTTAATATTGAAGTTGTTAATGTAGTGGCAAAACTATATGAGGTTATTTAACTTGGTCGCTATGTTGTTTTGTTGAAATCGATTCATGATGATGATGGTCGGTGGGGTTGGTTGTTGTTTTTTATTTTTTATTTTTTTGTTTGTGTTCGTTTAGTTGCTTGTTGGTCTCTATCAATATGAAGTCTTTCATTTCGGATCTTTTACTTAACAAAATTGAAGGTTAATAATTCAGTACGCTTTGTGTTGTATTTCTGGTGCTGTTCAAGTAACATCTATTCTTTCAGGTACTCTTTTTTATTTATTATTTATTAAAAAGTTGACAATTTAGGAAAATAAAACTAGATGATGTTTTTCTACTCGCTTGTTAATTTTGTTTTGTTTAAATTCATATGGATCCGATTTATGATGATGATGATGATTGGTGGAAATTTTTTCTGTTCATCTTGTTGCTTGGTGGTTTCTATGAGAGCTTTCGTTCGATATGAAGTTTTTCATTTCAGCACTTCTACATGGTAACGGAATTGAGGTTAATGATTCAGCTCTTTGTGTTGTAGTTGTTGTGTTGTTCAATTAACTTTCTTTCTTTGGTACTTTGATGAGGGTTTTTTTGACTTGGTTCTTAGCTTGCTATGTTGTTTGTTTCATCTGTATCTCATTATATGATTGTGATGATGATGATGATCATCTGTGGATTTATTTTATTCTTCTTTGTTTTGTTGCTTGTTGATTTTTATGAAAGCTTTTGTTCGATACGAAGTCTTTCATTTCAGCGCTTCTACTTATCAAAATTGAAGGTTAATGATTCAGCTACATTTCGTGTTGTAGCTGTGGTGTTGTTCAAGTAACTTTTTTTTTTCCTTTCAGGCACTTTTGTGTTTTAAGTTGATGATATACGAAAACTAGATGAGGTTTTTTGACTCGGTTATATAGCTCGCTATGTTGTTTGTTTCATCTGTATCTCGATATAGTATGACGATCGGTGGGGTTTTTTTTTCTTCTTTTCTTTCTTCGTCATGTTGCTTGTTGATTTCTATGAGAGCTTTTATTCGATATGAAGTCTTTCAAATCAGCAGTATCTGTTAATGAAATTGAAGGTAAATGGTTTAGCTAGACTTTGAGCTGTAAAGTCAATAAATATGTTGTCAAGATATTGTAAACATTGGACATAATCAAATCCTGTTGTCATAGCAAGGACTACAAGTTCGTCTGAATCGTTGAGATTTTGGATTTAAATAGAGTCTTAAGCATTTGGCCTTGCATTAGCTTTGATTATTGAGAATCGGAGTCATTAAGCTAAATCACAATCAACATTCACTGTGTTGTTTGTTGATGACTTCTATCTCTTTGGGGTTTTGGAAAAGACAAGCTGGTTGTAATATATTCCATATCGAGTGATTGTTACTTCTGGTATGCAAATTGGATGTACAAAATTACCTTATTAATAAATATACACTTAAAAAATTTTAGGGACCTCAAATAGTCAAATATTATTGTGGAGGACACTATAGTCCGAAACGCTCGTTATCGTTATTGGTAAAGCTCCAATGAGTTTATGTATTGTGATAAAAGTTTTGTGTTGATACTTAAAAATACTAAGTGTTATCTCGTGATAAAAAATTTGTATTGAATACATTTGCGTACTATAATCACAAATTAGAAGTTAACAATGTATTTATTTTCGATTTTTTTTTCCTTTTTATAGATATTATTTTTTGCTTGAAAAACAAGTTTATAGATCCGGATAGTTGGGTTCTTCTTAACACGTAACTAAGATAATACTGAATCGTAGAGGCTCATTTTCCTCATAACATGGCAATTCAGTTAACCATTGTAATTTGAATCTTACAATTATATACGTGTACAAACTTGGTAGATTACTTGATATCTCCATTGCCCTATAAAGTCAAATAGTGTTCTGAAAGCCTAAAATATCGCACATTAATGAAAAAAATAACAAACCGAATCGGAATGTTTTAAAATATATATCGGTATTCAGCATAGTTTCGTTATTTTGCCATAGAGTAGTTTCTCAAAAAAAAAAAAAAAAAAAAGAGAGTAGAAGAAATCAAGGATATATTAAAAAAAATGAAAAATAAGGTATATTATCCACAAACGAGTCACATAAATATAGTTCCGAGTTTAGCTACTACAAACCATTCCAACGAAAAAGTCAAGCATGAGATTGGTCAATGCATAAAACTCGAAACAAAGACTCATAATTAACCATATCCAAATTCTCGTAATTTTTTTTTTTTTTTTTTAATTTCTCACATCTGTAATCAATCCTTATCTATTTATCAAGAAAGAAAGCTAAGTGACCGCCATTGAATAAACTGATATATACCACAATGGGAAATAATATCGCGACGATCTGTTCAAACCCTAGAAACGACGTGGAGTTGATCGAAGAGTTCGTTCTGTCGGAGATTCTACCGAAGTTGCCGGTGAAATCTCTGGTGCGGTTCAAATGCGTGTCGAAGAAGTGGCTCGATCGGATCTCGAACGACACGTCGCTCGCCGAATCCCACTCTCTCTCCTCCTCCTCCGGCGGAGAAAACTCGAGCATCATCGTCGCGACTCACTCTCGCAGCAGAGAAAGACCCAAAATGCTCGTTCTCCACGGCGACGATACGAGCCCCAAGGCCAAGAGAGTAGACTCGTCTTACTTGTTCCACAAGGCAGCCCTGGCGCGGAACGACGTCGAGATCCTTGGATCCTCCAACGGTCTGATTCTCCTCACCGACGACAAGTTCTCCGCTCCCGACAACAAGTTGGTTCTTTGGAACCCGGCCACGAGGGCGTTTCGGGTTCTCCCGAAGCCGAGCGTCTCGGCGTTGGGGATCGGATTCAACAGCCGATCGTTTTTCGACCTAGGGTTCGACGAGAAGAAGAGGGACCACAAGGCCTTGAGGGTCGTCGAGACGACGAATCACGATCCGCCAGGTGGCGGACTCGATTTCGAAATCTTCAGCCGAGAAGACGGGTCGTGGAAGAAGAAGAAGCCCAAGCCTTTGAAGGGGTACAAGATTTCGGGCCCCGATTTCTGTGTGGTTTCCGCGGGAGGGGTTTTGTACATGATGTCTTGCGGCGCAAGTAATGACGCATCGTCGTCGCGCGTGATCTTGTCGTTTAGTTATCACGACGAGGAAGTGAGGGAATTCACGGCCCCGCCGGAGCAATGCTGCGCCGCCGCCGCGGGGGAACTCGTGAGCCTCGCCAAGTGGAAGGGAGGCTCGGTGGCGGTGGTCTCGGCGCGGCCCATGGAAGTCAACGTGTTTGACTTTTGGGTTATGGTCAAGAGCAAGAGCAAAAGCAAAATGGGAGGAGGGTTATTATCTAGTTGGTCAAAGCTCTTCACTTTTAACTTTTACCATCACATGAGAGGGATTTGGAGAGACCGGTTCCCGATAATCGTGGAGACTCGGTGGCGGAGCACCGAGCTCCGATGGTGGGACCCGGAAAAGGACGTCGGAGAGATCAAGGGCGGCTCAAAGCTCGCGAAAATCCGACGGTCATGGCTTTTCGGCCAAGCTCATGATTATGTTCCCACCATTTTTTCTGTCCATCCACGTCATCGTAGTTGAAAAGCCCATAAAAAAATGAGTACACTACATATTGTTTACGCTCGGATTTAATGATATAAACTTCGTATTCTTGTTTATCAAAATATCAGAGTTTCATTTGGAATTGAAACGACTAGCTCGTTGTTCATTGGTTACTCTATAAATAATTATGTGCTCTCCGGAGAAGAATAATACAATTAGCGTTCAAAATGAGTAAAATGTTTCAAGCGTTATCGATTGATCCAGTACTATGTATGTAGTGATACAATATTTCATCAAGCGTAGTAATAGTAAAACAATTGTTTTACACTTTTACTTTTACTTCTCTCAAATCTACACACAGGAATATAATTTGCATAAATTGCAAATTCTTTAACAAACATAAGAAAACGTAATTAAAGTTGCATCTACGTTCAGTTTCAGTTGTTACTTAATATATATATATATATATATATATATATATATATATATAACATACTATTATTTTAATAATTAAATAACATAGAACTTGGAAATCAAAGGAAATCCTTCGCTCATCATTGATGAAACCTGGAATTTTCGAGTAAACTTGTAGAAAAATCTGAGCATAAAAGTACCTTTACGAAATGATATATATATATATATTTTAAATAAGCGCTTAATATATATATTTTTTTTTAATTTTGAATAAAATGATTCTGTTTGATATATTATTTTTTTTATATAGAAATCTGTTGTTATAAACTAGGAAATCAAGCTTTAGTTTTCAAAATCATCATAGTTGACTTGCATATTACAGATATTGCTTTATTAATCACAAATTCAACTGAAATACCACGTAAACAAATTTGGTCATTTTGCAAAAAACTTTAAAATGTTGGTCATTATGTAATCTCATGCTTGATGCGGCCTAAATCGAGTAATATTTTAATATATTAACATGTTTAAGACCCCATATATGATCATATATTCAAATTGGTTACTTATGACTTATGATATAAATGAAAAATACACGTCTAATCAGTGGCCGAGCCAGGATTTCAATTAAAAAGGGGCAAATTTGAGAAATATTTTTGAGGAGGGGCATTATTGAAAAAAAACTTACAAATTTGGATCAAAAACATAATTATTAGTAAAATTTAAGGGTAAAATTATAAAAAAATATAAAAATTTGGGATTAAAAAATAATTTTCAAAAATTGAGGGGGGGCATTGGCCCACCCTGGCCCCCACCTGGCTCCGCCTTTGCGTCTAATAATATGAGTATTATTCATAAAAAGATTGTGTGGTAATAGTACCATTACAAAGCTAAATTACCAAACTAGTACTATGATAGTATGATACGAAACTATCATTTGGCTTTAGAGAAGTCATTGGCTTGTTTCACATATCCATCGTAAGTTTTATACACACACATAATATACACACACATCAAAGTCATGATACGAATACTATGTTATGTAAATATATTTTATGTTTTCTAAAATAAAGCATGTATTTTCTGTCTCTTATCAGCCGTACATATACATATAATACATATATACATACATAAATATATACATATATGATATATATATATATATATACATCTTTCTCTCATGGTTACCTTGTATTATGATTAACACTAGTGCCAGACATATGTACTTAGTGCTGGATGCACAAATCTGTTATTTTTTTATTTTTTTATTTTGTTAAAAATACCAATGCAAACTTATTCACGTTAATTTATTGCCACTATTCTTCTTCATTTGCTTATATATTTGTCAGATTATAAAGTAATCAAAAAGTTATTATTGTTTGACAGATTTTTTCATAAGTGTTATAACTAGAATTTTTTTTCTTATATGTTGAATAAAAACCATTTTTAAAATTTTTGTTTCAGGCCTCAAAATCATTACTATTAATATTTATTATTAAAAAGGTAAACTGCTCTTACTATTATAGGAATTTGTTTACGCCCAAAAACTAAAACAATATGGAAAAGTAGAATATATTATTTTATTAGAATATTTAGTTATAATACTATATTAGTATAAGTCGTAGTTTCTTCTGTATACATATATAATACTACTGATCGACATTATCCCTATTCCCAGCCCATTATTTCCGATCAATTATATGGAGTTTCCGATGCACAGAACACTGCCGGAAGATTTGATTCTGTCGGAGATTCTGCCGAAGCTTCCGGCGAATTCTCTCCTCCGATTCAAAAGCGTCTCCAAGAATTGGCGAGACTTAATCGCCAACGACGCCGATCTGAAAAAAGCTCACGCTCGTCATCACACCACCACGGCTCGTAGCTCCGAC
Organism: Urtica dioica subsp. dioica; assembly: GCF_054948205.1. Classification (NCBI taxonomy): domain Eukaryota; kingdom Viridiplantae; phylum Streptophyta; class Magnoliopsida; order Rosales; family Urticaceae; genus Urtica; species Urtica dioica. Next base: position 22,272,962 of record NC_142767.1, read on the forward strand.
GAAATCTCGGTCATCGTTCACGCCAAGATCAACAAACACCATCGCAAACTGCTCTTTGTCTCTGGAGCGACGGCAAAGGAGTTTGACACGTCATATCTTCCACAACACGAAAAAATCCACGTCATCGGGTCCTCCGGCGGCCTCGTCCTCGTCTCCAAGCAGCCCTGGGGCTTGACGATGTGGAACCCGGCCACCAGAGAGTTCCGGAATCTTCCGGAGCCCTTGTTCGACAGCGACGCCGAGATTTTCGTCTGTTACCATATCTCGGGAATAGGGTTCGACGACCAGAGCGGCGATCACAAGGTGGTTCGAGTAACCGAGGCGCTGAAGATCGACGGCGATGATGATTATAATAATCCAACGGTTGGGTCGCTTGGCTTCCAAGTCTTTACAAAGAGAGCCGATTCGTGGAAGAAGCTCGAACCCTTCCGCGGATTCAGGCTCTCGAGCTCTGACCGCTCGGTTTCGATCCGCGGAGCGTTCTACTTTCTCGGTCGGAGAATCAGCGACGACGAAAAAACCGTGATCTTGTCGTTTGATTACCGGAACGAGGAAGCGCGAGAGCTAATCGACGCACCCGATTATGATAATCATCGTGGCTCGCGAGACCTCAAACTCGTCCCGTGGAAGTATGACTCGCTGGCTTTGATCGGCTTCAGCGACAACGGGTATGAGTTTCGGGTGATGATCGAGGATCGTAACGGGTTTTGTTGGTCCAAGCTTTTCGTGTTATCGGAGCTACATAGCTCTTGTATTCGCGGGGTTCGGAGCAGCAAGCTTATTGTTCCGTGGGACCCACGGCGAGACGGATCGGATGACAGCTGTCTCGGGCTCGACGAGATATTCGAGCCTTTTCGATTCTTCAGTGAGGCCATCGACTACGTTCCCACCTTGGTCTCGGTCTTTTCGGATATTGCTTGTTAAATCCGTTTGATTTCTAATGTTTGTTCTATCTATTTTTTTATTATGTGTTTATAGCATAGTACAAAACAAAGTTTATTCATGTGCACCATCTGCGAGTGTTAAAATTGTATTTATTGCGTAAGCGAAGATTGGATAAAATTGACTTTAAGAACTTCAAGAAAAAAAATATAAGAAAACGTTTTATTGCCTAAAACGTTCTTGTTTCAAAGTGAACGCTTACTTGTAATGCTTGAGCCACGTTCTGTCGTTCGTCCAATAAATTATAATCCAACGACAGATCAGTTCATAATTTTAATAGTTAAGTCATTTTGTTTTATGATTATTCCTTTTCTTTGTAGTATATAATATTTTAAAGTAAATTTAATTGAGATAATTTTATGGGGATTCAGCAAGTACTCAAGTTAGCGTTTGAAAGGAAAACAAAAATCCATTGAACGCTTATGTATACACACGCCATGCGGGGCTATGAGCCATATATATCTTCAAACTTAAGTTTTTTTTTTTTTTTAAATGAGTAGATTTTATTTTTATTTTTTTTAGAAGAAACAGAGTTTTTTTTTATTATTTATTTATTATAATCAATGTTGGTAAAGGTTTTTACAAAAGAAGGGTACGACAGAGATGCCACCTTATCTGAATCCAACGCTAATCCAACTTAAGGGGGTTCAATTTCTAAAATACAAAAACGTTCGGGTAAAATTTAACAATACTTTTATTTTTCAAAAGGGGCCAATAATTATTTTGAAAATCGTCTTTGATTTCCTTAAGCTTCTTCGGGTTTGGAAAGTTTACTTGCATTTGCATATATTGGAAATTGGCATAGTATTGGAAATTGGCATCACATACGTAATTAAGCTTTAAAACTATGGAAGTGAATATTATAAAAGTTTTCATGCAAAAAGGATAATATCTAATTTATTTACATATTTAGTGAAATTCCAACATAAAATATCAGCAAAATTAGTTTGTTTCCTCAAGAAAAGGGGAAATTAGCTATAAAAAATGGAAATCATAATATTAAATTAAACGAATAAGATTTGATAACTTTTCAAGGGGGAAAAAAGATTTGGTTACTTATATGTATACAAGAGAAGAGACACTATCATTAATAATAAAACAAATAATTAGCTGTTTAGCCATCTAAAACACTAGCAATTTGGTTTTAGCCAACCTTTCGTTAATTTCCCGTAAATAGCCATCTTGCTTACGTGTCAGCTTATTAATTGATTTAGTTTTACCTTTTTGTCCTTACGCTATTTTAATTAGGCATTTTTAAAAAAAAAATCGAATTAAATATTGAAACCGAATAGAGAAGTTTTCAAATTTGAAATTTGAATTTTGAGCAGATTTTGAAAGATATTAGCCATTAATTGTTATGTATTTGGAAATTTTCAACGTTGACTTTAGGTAATTAGTTTATATTTTCGTTGCAATTCATTAGGTAACGAATTTCGAATTAATTCCTTCATTCATTGATATTATTTTGTCTTTCATATATTCATAATTTCTAGAATTTTCGTGCTCAAAATATTTCCAGAATTTTTCAGTTTATTTACACGAATACACTGTAAATAGGCTTTTTATTTACAGTGAATATACTGTAAATAAGCTTCGTATTTACACGAATATACTGTAAATATGATTTCTATTTACACGAACATAATGTAAATAGGCTATCAATTTACACGACATACTGTATTAAAAAAAAAAAAAACTCAACTCCTCTCTCACAGGGACACAAAACAGGGAAAATGGCATCCAGTTCAATCTCGCTCCTCTCGCCGCCGTCGCTCCGCCTTAGCCTGCGCTCCCGCTCTCCGTCCTCGACGACCATCCCCGCCTCGACCTCGCCATCGACGGCGCCGACGAGGTCGATCCCGACCTGAACCTCGTCAAGGGCCGCGACTGTTCCTTCTCGACATCAAAGGCTGAGTCCTGATCTGGCGCGATTATCGCGGCGATGTCACGGCGGTTCAGGCCGAGCGGTTCTTCACTAAGCTCATCGAACAAGAGGTTCGTTTTGAGGGAAAGAGAAACAATTGCTATATTTCTGATCATTAGCGTCCACAATTCTGATCGTATAATTGTTGTAATTTATTGTCTGCACATAGTGTTATAATACTTCCAAAGTACAGCACAGTTGAGTTATTCTCACAAGAAAGCTCGTAGCGTGGATCGCCACAGGGTTTGGGGTCGCTTTTGAGTCGGAGAGGATGAGATATGTTGGCGATGCTTCCGCACGAAGAAGCCAGACAAGGTCGGCCATGGAACTGCGCACAGGTTGTCGCGAGCGAGGATAAGAAACCAAAAAGCCCGACCAGCCACAACAGTGTCTTCATTCTTCTTTTTTCTTTCTTCTTTCTTAATGATCTTAATGACATTAATGGGCGGTTATATCAGTATATTTTGTATTTAATGTTTTATTTTCAGCATGTTAATGGGCGGGAACGGTTGTGAGGTTATTTTGGTATTTTTATCTATGTAAATAAATTGGGCTGTCTATTAACACGAAATTAATCAAATGTTGGCTAAATCCAAAACTGTCTAAATATGGGAGGCTATTTAGCTATATTACCCAAATAGGAAACTAAATAATCTGTGTGTGTACATATGTCGAACTTTCTAAAGATTACATGGTCAGTTTTCAAAAATATACCATTACAAGTTAAATAGTAAGTAATAATAGTTAATAAACGGAAAACTACTATTTATAGCTATTACGAAAAAGTAAACTATTTTTGGAAATAAGGAAACTACTATTAAGAATAATAATAATAAAATAACCATACAATAACAACACTGCTAAACATATATTCTAATTTATAATTTACCCGGATAGACTACAACCGGAAGAAAAGAAAGAAAAAAAAAAGTTTTATACTTCACAGCCTATACATACAACGATGGAGTTTCCGACGGGCAAAACATTGCCGGAATACTTAGTGCAATCTGAGATTCTCCCGAAACTGCCGACGAAATCTGTGATCCGATTCAAAAGCGTGTCGAAGGAATGGTTCGACTTCATAAGCAACGACGCGGGTCTAAAGAAAGCTCACACTACTCGCGAAGTAGGCCGAGAAATCTCGGCCATCGTTCACGCGAGAGAACATTTCTATAAATGCTCCGACGAAGAAGGACAGAGAGTGCTTTTGGTCCGTAAAGACGAAACTAATCTCAGTCCACCACCGGAGTTCGACACGTCATATCTCCCAGAAAGTTCGATGACGCTGTGGAACCCGGCCACCAGAAAGTTCCGGATTCTTCCGAATCCCGCGATCGGCGACGATTTTCACTTCGGGACCATAGGGTTCGACGAAATCAGCGACGATCACAAGGTGGTACGAGTGGGTCAGAACAAAGCCGAGGTAATTGGTTCGCTGAATTTCCAAGTGTATAGCAAGAGAGCCGATTCGTGGAAGAACCTCGAACCCTTCCCCGGATTCTCACTCTTTCACAGAGTCGGGGTTTCCGTTGGCGGCGAGTTTTACTTCCTCTGCAAGCAATCTTTTCCTCGCCGATCTTCTTCACCGGCGGTGTTGTCGTTCTCGTATCGGAACGGGAAAGCGCGAAAGATAATCTTGATGCCCGATGATTTAACGGAGACGAGTCCTCTGTTCGGTTGGAACGAGGACTCGGTGGCCGTGATGGCGCGGGACGGGAACGAGGTCTGGGCGGTCTCGGTGATGATCAAGAACGGCGACGAGTTTCGTTGGTCTAAGCTTTTCGCGCTCACTTACTTCCCCAACAATAATTTCGAAGATGTTCTTAGCAAACGGCTGTTTCTGATCATCGATAAGTCGGATCGCCGGCCACGGAAGAACCAGCTCGTTCTGTGGGACCCGCAGATCATCGGCTATGGTGACAGCTGTCGCGTCGTAGCGGAGCTCGATGTGCCTTCTTTTTACTTCAGGGATGTCATCGACTACGTTCCACTTTGGTCTCTGTCTTTCCAGATTCTTGATGAATGTATTGAATATTATTATTATTATTCCTTTCTAGATCACTCAGTATTATTATTATTATTATTATGTGTTTATTCTAGTGATTAAATTGTAATATTACTATTTTTCTCTTCCTCTTCTTTGACTCAATATGATTTGAGTACATCTATAGTTCACCTTCACAAATTAATTGTGTTTTGTGTTTGATTTAAATATAAAAAAGGGCCAAAGTTTGTTAGTATGATTTGCAACTATAGAAAGAGAAAAAAAAAAAGAAAAAGAAAAAAAAAGACTAATCACTTTTATATTTGTAGCAAGACAAAATAATTTAGAATGACTAAAATCAATAAATAAAAGACTATTATGAAGGTATTCTATACGATTTAAACTCTGGACTAAATTAGACCGGACCGATCTAAATTTTGTCCGCTTTGGTTTAGTACTTATTTAGTTTATCACAATTTTTTCAAGCAATTAATTTAATTTAGTGATTGATTTTGGATCGGATCCGACTGAATCATCTAAACAAATCCTCTAAACAGAGTAATAAGATAATTTATTGGTCAATATTGAGTGCATCTAGCTAGATGTGGGAGCTTAAAAGTATTTTTCTATAAGATCTCTTATATTATGGTACTTTGTTGTCACGATTTATTTTAGGGTCTTTTAGCTATATAGCCATTTGACTTATAGCGTTTTGTATAATAGCTAATTTTTTGTTAATTTTCTGTAAATAACTATCTCAACTTATTCACGGCACTAAAAAAAACCTCAAAATAGGTGGGATTTTTTTTTTGGTATTTTTGTCTTTATGAATGTCGTAAATAAGTTGGGGTGATTATTTACAAAAAATTTACAAAATGTTAGCTATTTAGGAATTCTTAGACTTTCGGTGACTTATTTGGCTAATTTTTTGTTTATTATATATGGTACAAGTAGTATGTCCCGCGTGTTACAGCGGAATAGTTACTATATTTTAGTCTTGAGGAAAAAATATACGGAGACATGTCCAAAAATATTTAAGTTTGAAAAAAATGAATTAAAATTTTTTTGGAGATATTTTTATCTTTTTAATTAAAAAAAATCGGTACGAATGAGTAATACTTGTATTTATGATCAAATATTTCTTTTTTCTAAAAAGATAAAAATAAAAAATAAAAAATCTGCGACTAATAAATGGGTAATGATTTTGTCTCTTAAGATCAAACTTCTACTTTATATATATAATAATAATAATAATAATAATTTGTAAATGTAATGAAATTAAGAATTTGCGATGAATAATATTTCAAATCCCTTTTATTTATAAAAAAACACATTTTTTTTAAAGGGAACTCATTTTAATTTAAATAAAGGGTGTTAAATGAATCACTCTTATTTGATAAAAATAAAAATAAATGAATCACTCTTGCAAACGAATTAAATAAAACTTGTCAAAATTCTAAATAATTTATTTCTTCTTCATTCTGATCGTGTCTTTCCTTAAAAATTATCTTCACCATCTTTCTTTCTGTGTCTATGGAAATCGAATCTCTTTCTTAACCATTTGACAGCCCTAGGGATTGAGATCTCACAGCACTGTGACCATGGCAATGGACGATAGAGAGTCTGAACCAGTGCTTTACGAGACTCGTCGTCGCGCTTCGAGGCCGTACACTCCCAATTACCCTCCCCAACAGGTTCCGAGTTTCTTTTCCCTGATTCAGAACGCTAACCTTTTTCATTTCTCAGTTCCGTGTTTTGATTATGTTTTTGTGTTTCTAAGTTTAGATTGATAATGGAGATTCTGGCGGTTTTCTATCGCTGCTTTCAGTTCAAGGTTTGTCCAATTTCATTGTCCGTTTGAACTCATTGATTATTGGTCTTGTCTGAATCTCTCATTCTCAGAGCTTATTGTTGGCTTGTGTTGATGGTTGTATAGAGCATTGGCTTTGTGATATTGAAATTCCTTAATATTTTGCCTGTTTGTGGATTCGATTCTGAATCAATCAGCTTGCTTTTTAATTTGATTATATGCCAGTAATTTGTTGTGTTCAGTAGTTACCTCGGTTTGATCATTGCTTGCAAGCATCTAAATAAACTTGCTTTGATCAATCGGTTTCTCAGTTGGAAATTGCTTGACATTGCTTTGGCGATTTTTCTTAGGTGTGAGTCGGCTTAAAGAAAAGTGGTTCGAGTCTAAGCAACCAAGAAAATTGAGAAAAATATCATCTCTATTTATATCTCCGAGCGGTGAGCATGTGGCTGTAGCAGCGGGGAATCAGATAACAATTTTGCAGAAGAAAGATGACTACTCAACCCCATGTGGCACTTTTACGAGTAAGAATTTCAGGGTTTTGCATATAAAGTTACTTATATCTGTCTCGTGCTTCTGCTTTTTTTTTTTTTTTTTTTGCATTTTGCATTTTGTATTATGTGGACAAGTGTTGATTGGTTTCGGTAGCGAAAAAACCCGATTTTCTGACGAGTAAAAACTGTGGTAGCTCGCAGCCTTGTTACGTTTTCAACTGGGACTTGGTCAGAAAGCCATGCGGTTCTTGGAGTAGTTGATGATACGGACACTCTGTATTTTATCAAAGCCAATGGGGACGAGATAGTTAGGATTACGAAGAGGCAATTAAAAGTCTCTTCGCCAATCATAAAGGTCCTTGCAAACGAGGATTCTGATGTGCATACATCTTGTTTGTAAGTTGTTCTTCTTTCAATTAGTATTTTTAATAATTATTTGTGTTTGTGGATTTGCTGTCATTCCTCTGGGTTGAAATAAAACTTGACTCAAATTTTTTTTACTTGCTTGTACGTTAAACAAAAATCTATCCAGGTGTAGCTTCACAGTTGTGATATCAGATGGTTCCCTTCAGCATATTGAGATCAGCCGAGAACCCAACACCTCTATCAATAATGCATTAACTCAAAAGGGAAAGCTGGTGCAAAATGTCTGTAGTGTTGATTACCATCTTGAACTCTCAATGCTTGCTGTTGTGTCTTGTTCAGATAGCATTACACAAAGTACAGGTAACATATTATGTAGTATCTGCTACTTTTCCCATGCCTTGTTATTTTGGCTGTTATTTTAATAACTAATCATTTTTTTTAATATTTTAACTTTTACTCATGTATTATGTTTTATAAAGTTATTTTAGCACCACAAAGATTAAAAAAATATCTTCATTCGGTTAATATTCGACATGTTAATTAATATAGACCATCCGATAAATTTCGATAATATGAAAATCAGATTCTTTTAATATTGTACGGAAATGTCACTGGAAACCGTAGACGCTGATGTTATGCATATCTGTTTCTGAAATCAGAGTTTTGACATTTTCAGCTCTTCAAATGTTGATTCTTCTATCATTGATTTTCAATCTTCTCTTAATAGTAATTGTTGATTAGGTATTCACGTCTGTTCCAGGATCCTGGAATCTTTCTATATGGCGTAAGAGTAACGTCATGGACTTCGAACAGTTATTTACCATTCAGTTCGAAGGCTTGAATACCAAACCGAAGGAACATAAAGGTCAGCTAGCATATCCAAAGGTGGTAATCTCGCCAGAAGCCGAGTTTATTTGTACTCTAGATACGATGGGATGCTTGCATATTTTCAAGATGGATAAGAAACGCTTTTCACTTTCGAAGTTCGATATAGCAGAGAGTTGTGTGTCAGAAGTAGTAGAGAATTCAATAAATGGAAGTGAATTCTTTAATGATGTTGTGGATTTTACCTGGTGGTCTGATCATGTTCTTGCAATTGTAAAAAGAACAGGTGTCATTAACATGGGTAATATATGCAGCGGTTATCAATTGGAAAATGATCTCGTATACTCTATGCCTGTGTTAGAACGAGTTTATCAGTTTCAAGGAAATCTGTTTCTTCTGGAGAGCATGGTAGAGAATCTTTCTAAGGACAAGGGAACAGATGAATCGCATCGTTTAGAGCAGATTACTGATGAGTTTAACCATTTTGAGATTTCTAAGTTGAGTTGGAACTTAGTGACATTTACGAAGAGGTCTGTCCCTGAAATGTATGACATTTTAATAAACAATAAAAGATATCAGGCTGCCCTGGATTTTGCTGATTCCCATGGACTGGATAAAGATGAAGTCATTAAGTCACAGTGGTTGAATTCCACCCGAGGGTTAAATGAAATAAGCATGTATCTCTCAAAAATAAAGGATAAAGCTTTCGTACTTTCAGAATGTGTTGATAAAGTTGGATCAACAGAAGATTCCACGAAGGCTTTGCTTGAGTATGGATTACGCCTTACGAACCAGTATAGATATTCTGACCGAGAAGATTCCGAGTCTGGCCAAATTTCAGATTTTCGAATGGGTAGGCTTCGGATATTGCAATTCCGAGACAGGTTGGAGACATACCTGGGGATAAACATGGGCAGGTACGTTTCTTGATCTTTACTTCATGCAAGTTATTAATCTTAAACAAGACAAACATATGATTGTATTTATGCGTAACGGGACAAAGGAATGATCAGATATTACAGGAAATCTCTTGTACTCAAAATTCTTTAAACTACACTAAACTTCTAGTTATGTGATGGTTGCTACTAACCCTTGTTTAACGAATAGTCTTCTGCAGGTTTTCTGTGCAGGATTATGCAAAATTTCGTGTTATGCCTGTTAACGAAGCTGCTGTTGCATTGGCTGAAAGTGGGAAAATGGGAGCTTTGAACCTTCTATTCAAGCGTCATCCATATTCACTTGCTCCTTATATTTTGGAGATTCTATCAAGTATTCCCGAAACACTTCCCGTACAAACATACGGACAGCTTCTTCCTGGCAGGTCTCCTCCTTCGAGCACAGTCGTGAGGGAAGAAGATTGGGTTGAATGCAAGAAGATGGTGAGGTTAATTCAGAGCCTAAATAATAACAATAATAATGAGATTGATGTTCAGTTCCGAACAGAGCCCATTCTCAAGCAGTGTGTGGGTTTCGTGTGGCCATCAAGTGATGAACTTTCGACGTGGTACAAGAACAGAGCAAGAGATATTGATTTATGTAGCGGGCAGCTAGATAATTGCCTTTCCTTGCTTGATTTTGCGAATAGAAAGGGAATTTCTGTGTTGAAGAGGTTTCACGATGATGTTTCTTACTTACACCAACTTATTTATTCCGATGACGCGGATGGCGAACTTGATATGAACCTTGCCACGTGGGAACAATTGTCTGACTATGAAAAGTTTAGAATGATGCTCAAGGGAGTCACAGCAGAAAATGTTGTTCAAAAACTCCAGGATAAAGCAATTCCCTTCATGAAAGTTAGGGATCATCACACAACCTCAGGTTCTCATGATCAGGTGACTGGAAATCATCTTTCTGGCGATCCTGACGAGGCCGAATCATTTTTGGTGAGATGGATGAAGGAGATTGCTTCACAGAATAAACTGGACATTTGCTTGAGGGTTGTAGAAGAAGGGGGTGGAGATATCCAACCCAGTGGCTTATTCGGGGACGAAACTGAAGCCATAATTTGTGCCTTACAGTGCCTTTATTTATCCAAAGTAACAGATAAGTGGAGTACCATGACAGCCATGTTGTCAAAGCTTCCACAAATGCAAGGTAATCCTTTGACTCTGTGTTTCTTGTTTTGGATGCTTGACTTTAACTTGATGAATGTTTTCCTGTTTGTTTAGCGAGTCTAGTTAACCTATTTTTTTTTAAAGAGACTTTTGAATGTAAAATTTAGCGTAGCCTGTTTTTCACCGTACAGGTAGTACCTTCTATGATGCGGGACTAGATAGAAGATTAAAACTTGCAGAGGGTCATATCGAAGTTGGGAGGCTTTTATCATCTTATCAGGTTTGTCATTCAGTCATCCAGTAGCGTTTCCACACGTATTTTTATGTGAAGTTTAAAAATTGTACTTACCGTTCAGGGGAACAGTATAGATCACTAAAATGTTCATGATTATCATCTTTGTGCTTCCAAATCACTTCTTCCTTTTTCCTTATGAAGCATTTATCGTAATTTGTGTTTGTGGCATGACTGCGACTTATTGTAATCTTATCGTAATTTTTAGATGATGTAACCTATTCCAATATATAACTGTGACTTGTTCTGATCCAGGTGCCAAAGCCTTTGGATTTTTTTCTCGAATCTCACGGCGACGGAAAAGGTGTAAAGCAAATTCTTCGCCTCATACTTTCAAAATTTGTTCGGCGACAGCCTGGCCGATCAGATAATGAATGGGCAAGCATGTGGCGTGATATGCAGTGCATGCGAGAGAAGGCATTTCCATTTCTCGATCCAGAGTATATGCTCATGGAATTCTGCAGAGGGCTACTGAAAGCTGGGAAGTTCTCTCTTGCTAGGAACTATTTGAAGGGTACGGGCTCAGTTGCTTTGTCATCGGATAAGGCAGAGAATCTTGTTGTTCAAGCTGCAAGGGAATATTTTTTCTCTGCCTCAAGTCTCAATAGTCCCGAAGTAAGTATCAGAGTCTAATTGGTAATGCATAGAACAGTTAAGATCTTAGAGTTGGTTACTTTCTGTAAGCTGATTTAGAGATGCACACCAATTGAAGATCCTTCATTATAATAATGTGCTTTGCAGTTTCAAATTTCAATATCCCCTTCTTACCTTATTTCCTTTTGTGAACGTGTAACGTATCGTAGGAATGTTCTCGTATTTCTCAGCTAAGCTGATATGTTTTGCAAAGCATTCAGACCAACATAAATTTTCCTTTCATGTCAATTTAGCTATTTGGTTATATATTACGTACTAAAATGTAGTTTGTAAAAGAGTTTTTAATATATTGGCTCTTGTTTCAGATTTGGAAGGCCAGGGATTGTTTGAATTTACTATCAAACAGTAGAGTAGTTACGGCAGAGCTTGACACTATTGACGCACTGACAATTAAACTTCCCAATCTAGGAGTGACGCTTTTACCGATGCAATTCAGACAAATAAAAGACCCAATGGAAATCATTAAAATGGCTATTACGAGTCAAACCGGGGCGTATTTGCATGTTGATGAAATCATTGAGATTGCGAAACTCTTGGGATTAAGCTCTGTAGAAGACATATCAGCTGTCCAGGAAGCTATTGCTCGAGAAGCTGCAGTAGCTGGCGATCTGCAATTGGCCCTCGATCTCTGCCTTGTTTTGGCTAAGAAAGGGCATGGTCAAGTTTGGGATCTATGTGCTGCGATTTCCAGGGGTCCAGCGCTTGAAAATATGGATATGAAAACTCGGAAACGGTTATTGGGTTTTGCTTTAAGCCACTGCGATGAGGAATCTCTTAGTGAGTTGTTACATGCATGGAAAGATTTAGACATGCAAGGCCAGTGTGAGATGCTAGTGGAGTCGGAAATTAGAGTTGACCGAAAAGGTATCTTCGAAAAAGTTGAAAGAACCCGCAGTGATGATCACGAAGGACACATCAGTAACATCACAAAAATACTTGCCGTTGTTGCTAAAGACGTGTCTGTTGAGAAAGGAAAGAACTGGGAAACTGCTCTGGAAGACAATGGGAAAACTTTGTCGTTCGCTTCTTCACAGCTGCCTTGGTTGCTTGAGCTTATTAGCAAAGCCGAAAACATGGAAAACTCATACTATAGTGTAAGAACACAAGCTGCGTTGACTATCTTATCCTGGCTGGCAAGAAATGGATTTGCTCCGAAAGATTATTTGATTGCCTCTCTGGCAAAGTCAATGATTGAGCCACCAATCACCGAAGAGAAATGCATGAATTTCTGCTCCTACCTATTGAATCTGGTGGATGCATCTGGTGGGATTGAAGTCATAGAAGAAGAACTGAAAAGAAGGAAAGATTACCAGGAAATTAGTAGTATCATGAATGTTGGAATGATGTACAGTTTGTTGCACAACTATGGAATCGAGTGCCGAGATCCTGCCCAGAGGAGAGTGATGTTACTCAGGAAATTCAGGGAAAAACAGACACCTGGTACCGGGAATTTCCCTTTTATCTCATTTTCATTCAAATGTCTGAAAATAATCGGTGGTTACTAATGAAGGCCATAAAAAATAACCATCTGTTTTTCTTTTTTGCTTCAATGTTTTTTTTTTTTTTCTTTTCAAATGTTGTAATTTCTTATTTCAGATGAAATAGCAAAACTTGATGAAGTGCAGTCCACATTTTGGAGAGAATGGAAACAGAAGTTAGAAGAACAAAAGTTTGTAGCTGATCGTTCCAGAGCTTTGGAGAAGATTGTCCCCGGGGTTGATGCTGGACGTTTTTTGTCTGGTGATACAAAGTACATTGAGAGTGTTGTCCTCTCTCTGACTGAGTCGATCAAGTTGGAGAAGAAGCACATTCTGAAGGACGTTTTAAATCTTGCTGACACATATGGCTTAAATCGGACAGAGGTATGCAAATACCCACACAATTAGAATAAATAATTTAGACACCATTTCACCTTACAAATTTATATTTTTACTCTGTTTCCTGACAGGTGTTGTTAAAATATTTGAGCTCTTTGCTTGTTTCTGAGGTTTGGACCAATGATGATATCGTGCGTGAAATTTCGGCGTTTAAAGATGAAATAACTGGCTCTGCGGTCAAGACCGTCCAAGTCATTTCCTCTACTGTTTACCCTGAGATTGACGGGTGTAACAAGTTGCGACTTGGACTAGTATTTGGCTTGGTTTCTGATTGCTGTTTACAGCTAGAAGAAGCCGAAAGATCATTGCCAAAGATACACCCAAAACAAGCTAACTTATCGGGTTTTGGCTTTTCTCGCTACTACAAGGTAATTGAACAAGAATGCGTTAGAGTTTCGTCTCTTACGAGCCTCAACTTCAAAAACATTGCTGGGCTTAGAGGCTTAAACCTAGAGTTCTTCAACCGTGAAGTCTACCAGCACATTGATGATAGTAGCTTGGAAGTTCTGGCAAAGATGGTAGAGACCCTCATCAATATCTATAGCGACTCAGCTCAATGTGGTCTCATGTCATGGAAAGACGTGTACAAGCATTATCTAGTCGGTTTGTTGGAGACTTTCGAGACCAAAGCTAAAACGGATATGGTCAAGAAGCCAGAAAACTTGCAGGGTTTGATATGTCAGCTTGAGCAGAACTTTGACTCTTCCAGAAAGTATATCAAATGCTTGGAACATTCCGATGCTTTGGAGTTCATAAAAAGGTACTTCATGATCATAGTACCCCTGAACGGTTCTTACGGAACTCTTCCCGATGATTCGACGTGGCAGGACTGTATTTTGATTCTCTTAAACTGTTGGATGAAATTCACCGATGAGATGAAGGAGATCGTGTCCCGCGATAACGCGGAAGATAGGGTATTCACTCCCGATTGCTTAATGACTTGTCTGAATGTTTTCATGAGACTTGTGATCGAGGACAACGTCTCGCCAAGTCAGGGATGGCTTACACTTGTCGACTATGTCAACCATGGCTTATCCGGCGATCCTGCCTTCGAAATTTTCATGTTCTGCAGAGCCATGGTCTTTTCCGGCTGTGTATTCAGTGCCGTGGCTGAAGTATTTTCTGAAGCATCATCAGACAACACCGAGCTCCGAGATCTGCCCAATCTCTTCTTGAAGCTTTTGGAGCCCATTTTGCAGGTCTTGGCTGCCGGTGAAGTTCACGAACACCAGAACTTTTATCACATATTGAACTCTGTGAGCAAGTCGGAGGGAAATCTGGAGGATCTGAAGCAGGTCAGGCACGCGATTTGGAAAAGACTCGCCGAGTTCTCCGATGATCTGAACGTACCGGGATCGGTTCGAGTTTACATGCTAGAGCTCATGCAATTCCTCACGGGTAAAGATATTAAGGGTCCCTCTTCCGAGATCCACTCGAAAGTCATACCCTGGGAAGGATGGGCTGCAATTCACTACACAAGCGAACACAGTGAAACCTCCGCCGATCGGGGATCGACGGACACATCTACCCGAGTCACGAGCACGTTGGTCGCGCTCAAGTCGTCTCAGCTTGCGGCGAGAATTTCGCCTGGAATGGAAGTAACACCCGACGATCTCTCGACAGTCGAATCGGCAACTAATTGCTTCTTCAAGTTGTGCGGCGTTGCCGAAACCGATCGCCATTGTAGTTCTCTGGTGGCTGTTTTGGGTGAATGGGAAGGAATTTTCTCGGCCAGGAACGAAGAGGAAGCCTCTTCAGAAGCATCCGAGGCTGGGAATATGTGGAACAGCGACGACTGGGACGAGGGATGGGAAAGTTTCCAAGACGCCGAACCGCAACAGAAGGAAAACACTGAAAACACCGCTTCGCTTCACCCGTTACACGTCTGTTGGTTGGAGATCTTCAAGAAGCTCGTCACATTGTCTAATTTCAAAGCTGTTCTAAGACTAATCGACCAATCCAACAGTTTATTGCTCGATGAGGACGGTGCCAAGACCATAACCGAAACTTTGCTTCGAACGGATTGCCTCGTGGCTCTACAGTCAGTTCTCTTGCTTCCTTACGAGGCACTACGGACTCGATGCTTGTCGGCTTTCGAAGAAAAATTGGCTCGAGAAGGGTTCATCACGGGCACAATTGGGCAGTCGCACGAGTTTCTAATTCTCGTATTATCCTCGGGGGTTATATCTAGTATCGTATCTGAATCGGCCTACGGTACGATATTCTCTTACACGTGCTATTTGGTTGGAAACTTGTCTCACAAGTCTCAGTCGGCTCAACTATCAAGAGAATCGGCGGAGAGCGAGAGAGAGTTGCTACTTTTCAGGAGGATCATGTTTCCGTATTTCGTCTCGGAGCTTGTAAAGGCAGACCAGCAACTTCTAGCGGGACTCATCGTCACGAAATTCATGCACACGAACGCGTCTCTGAGTCTTGTGAATATAGCGGAGCCGAGTCTCCGTAGGTTTCTGGAGAGGCAATTAAAACTTCATGTACTGCGAAATGATCAAGTCGCGTTCGACGAGGCCGGTGGTTTGCATGGGACGTTGAAGAATTCGGTTTTGGGTTTGGTGGGAAAACTTGAAACTGTTGCCCGGTCTGCATTAACTTTTGTTTCTAACAGTTATGTTAAATGAATAGTGGATCTTTCCTCTCCTTTTTATGAAGTTTAAATGAATGTAGGAACCCAATTTATGATGGGTTATGTATACCTTCTTGTTAGATTTTGTGAACTCTTTTTTGGTAAACTTAATATCTGCATCTCAGTTATGTAGAAGGATGAACTAGTGTCATTTCAGGTTATAATTTGATGAGTATTTATCTTTCTAAACGAAGTTGCGAGATAAGATCACTCGTCGTTTTTCTGATACAGATTTGAATGAGATTACTCGTCGTCTGACATAAGTCCATAGGTTTTTTTTTTTTTTTTTTTGAGAAAAAAATAATAATTCGCGGTAAATTTGAAAAACGCGCCGACAGACCAAACATTAATAAACCAATTTTATCTCTTGTTGCATCTGCGTTGGGGTTTTTTTTTTTTTTTTTTTTTTTTTTTTTTTTTTTTTTTTTTTTTTTTTTTTTACAACAGCCAACTTGCACTAGTTAGTAGTTACTCTTACAGATAGACATAAGACTCGTTCTAATGATGCCACGTGTCGATCCGAGTTACACGTCAGACAAGAATAAAACAATGACGGGATTTAACTCAGGAATCATCAACAGTTGTAGCAATATCTGCCATCGAGGCGCACGATTGATTTCAACGCCTCAAGAAAAAAATATATGATTAGTGATCACAAATACCAGTGAAGGAAAATAAAATATTATTGGAAGCAAAAATGGAAGGATTGCCATTGGAGATCTGCCACAAGATTTTTTGTTTAATGGATTATCAGAGTCTCGCCGCTGCTCATCAAGGTCCGTCAATTCTCTCACACTTTTCATGGTGAAGATTTTTCTTATAAAGAATTCATTATCTATTTGATTTGGATTTGAATTATTGTTTGATAAGTTGGTTTGACCTTCTTCATTCTTTTCACAGATGAATTAAGACTATTGGTCATACAACTTCCCTTGTTTTTTTCACGCTTTATTATAATTTTTTTTTCAGTTATGTGAATGATAAATCCTTGCAGATTCGTTGTCATTGTAAGAAATTCTCTGTAAAGTGCGTTACTGGGGGCTTTTTCCATGGAAATATTGCAAGGAAAACAAGATCTAGATTGAGTATATTAAATTCATTTACAAACCAATGATATGGTTTTTAGTGAAAGAAAAAAAAAATTATCTTCCTTCTGGTAAAGTACGCAAAGTTGGTCTAGTTGGAGTAATGCTATTATGTTTATGAGTGCTTTCTATAGCCAATTCACATTCAAGCAATCCATAGCCATTGTTATCCTGAGCGGAGCAGTGATATGATAAAACAAAATAAATACACGCAATTATTGGCATGTGTTTTTGTTTTGATTGCCATGTCTCTCATTATTATTCTATATTTTTTTCAATCCAAAGTTTGCAGGAAATGGAAATTGTTGGGTTCAGATGACAATCTCTGGTCAAACTTATACAAGGCACGATGGGGAAAAGATCGTGAAGGATTGCCGGGAAGTTCAAAATCGTGGAAATATGCTTACGAGGTCCAAGACCGTTGCTACCGAATCGGAGTGTAAGTCTCACTTTCATTTCGGATATTTTTACCGGAATAGTTTGACTTAATTAATCCATTTTGGTCGAATGGTGAAAAATAGGGGGTTGACGGTAACCAGAGAAGGCGATGCCTATTACCTTGTTCACCAAGGCGAGATTCGAAGATATTTGGGCTCGAAAAGAGAAAGAACCGAAGAAGCGTCGAGAGGCGAAAAAGAAGAAAAATCTTGCCGCGGGATTTTTGACAATATCCTTTTCTTCGTCGGGGACCTTGAAGTTGCTTCATACAATGCTAAACGTAGCAGATGGCTTTGAAGATATTGGTCATGACTTATTCCAGGTGTAAAAATGTGTGTTTATGATGTTGCAAATGATCATTTCTTTGTTCTTTTTAGTTTGGATTATATCTCTGTATTAATTTTTCATGGAAAGTTGTCAATGGGTTCTCGTAGTTTATAGTTGGGTTGGGTATAAAAGTAGGTCACGCATTCCTCAAAATGTTGTCTCAAAAGTGTAAAAAAATTGTGTTTATGGTGTTGGCTATGTTCATATCTTTGTTCTTTTTGTATAGTATATAATTTGTCCGTTCATTACTTGATCATGGAAATTTGTTGATGTGTTTTTGTCGTTCTATGATTGGAAAATATAATTTTACGTACCTTCAATTGTTGTTTCAAGATTGATATGAAATTGAAGATTTGGCTTTGCTATATAATTTGTCCGTTCATTACTTGATAATGGAAATTTGTTGATGTGTTTTTGTCGTTCTATGATTGGAACATATAATTTTACGTACCTTCAATTGTTGTTTCAAGATTGATATGAAATTGAAGATTTGGCTTTGCTATAATGCTCTTCATTAGTTAAAAGCTTAAAATACTTCCCGAGCAATGGCATATTGGCAATAAAAATTCAAGGATTGAAGATAATACCACAGGGCAATATTAGAAAACTTGGAAATGATTAATGTTAAGGGATGCTTTTAGCTATAATCATTCGTGTACCACTTACAATTTAATGAAGAAATACGTACTGTAAACATAGATGTAGAAAGAAAAAAACAATAATAGATATGTGGCTTTGACACTACAAAAATAGATATGTATATATTATATTATATTTATATTACCGAAACTAATAAACTGAAAATTGAACTACAAAGAAGGGTTTGTGACCAAAAAAAACAATTACGTAGGTAGGCTCTAAAGTGACCCTTGTCACTCTCTCCTCTTTGTGACCAACTATTAAGTTTGTCTCTCTACTAAAAAATTGAATACAACCATCAATTAACACCAATGCTATATATTCGAGAATTGAACGGCGTTGTTTTATCGCCATCGTCGCAACAAAAAGAATCATCACAGAATTACAGGTTCAGCGGCTCAGCCTCGGAGTCTCTTTCTTGCATAGCCTCCCAGTTCTGAGTCTCTGCAATAATATCAACCAAGTCATAATGACCATTGAGCTAATTAGTGGAAAGAAAAATAAAATTCAGATATTTCAATTTTTTTTTTTGTTGTTGTGTGTACTAACTCGGCTTTTCTGCGATCGTGAAGAGCCTCCTCTGCAAGAAGCACGCGAGTAGAAGGAAGCTCGAGCACATACCGAACATGAAGGTGATTGGGAAAGCGTCGACCTTTCAATTTAAACGATTTTCTCGTTAGTCTAATAAGAACTTGTCCGAGTAATTGAGATTGAAAAGAAGAAGAAAAAGAAAGATTATGAGGTTACATTGTAGAGGACGATGCAGACGAAGATGTTGAGAGGGATTCTGAAGAAGTTCATGATTGTGCTTCTGGATTCCTCGGGGATGTACTGTGACCTCATCTTCATAATGGACGGCCAAAATAATCCGACGCAAGCCTCGAAGATGCAGAATCCGAGGAGCTGAAGACACCCACCAAACGATATGCTACCACCGACCTTGTTCGAAGGCGCTACGAACACCTGTTTTTTTTTTTTTATCCGAAGAAAACAATCATGTCAAGTCCACCGGAGAATAAATGAATTAATGTTTTTTTTTGGGGGGGTTTATAGAGATTAATGTTCGTACGCTGGTTAAAATGGGGAGAAGGAGAGAAGCGGAGGCGACGGCGAAGACGGCTTGCATGTAGCTCTCGACCCTCGGAACGGAGCGGGCCATGAGACGAGAGGCGAGCGAGCTTCCCATCATCGAGGCCAACATGAAAGTCGCGAAGATGAAGCCGTGAGGAATATCCTCGCGGTTCGGACTCAGAGCCGGAGTCCAGAGGAACACGAAGGTGTACATCGAGCCCTCGAACAGGGACTGGATCGCGCCGAGCAACGCTATCTTCTCGTCTGAGTTCATAGAGGCAGTGTTAGATCAGAGATGAGGCAATGTTACAGCTTATATACAGGGGTCAATATTATTCTATTGACAGTGTAAATGGCTATTTCGTAACATTTTAGAGCTTTCGTATTAATTTTAAACTTTACTCGAAAGTGAGCTTAGACGTTAAGAGAGCTTAGAGTTTACCAGAAGCAATGGCCACAGCAGCGCCCCGGAATTGGGTGAGCAAGTCCTTGCTTTCGGAAGCATCACCGTAGTTCTCGGACCAGGATGCCATAATCACAGCCATTCCGATTGCGAGGAAACATGAAGCGGCGTCAAATGGAGCTACGGGCCCGAGATGCAACGTTCCAACCAACAGATTTCCAAACAAACCCGCCAAAATAGCAACAAGACCATTTCCGAGAAATATCGCCTTCGAGAATGTAATCGATATCCATTGTTGCTCAAAACCTCTCTGCAATCACAAAAAGTTACCGTGTTAAGTCCTACAATACAAAGAGACTTAGAACAGGGCAGAAATTAGATTACAAAGAGACAAAAGCCTATCGGCCCAATCCCTCAACCCACGAGTATGCCCCGCGAACCACGGAATTTTCGCGCCCCGACCAAACCTTAACAAAACGGAATAAGTAAAGTACAGGAAAAACAAGAAGAGAAGCGATTACCTTGTTATGCTCTGCAACAAGCCATGACTCAAAAGCTGAAAACAGAAGAGAAGTGGCGATTCCACCCAAAACACGGCCAACCATCAAAACTCTGTACTGAGGAGAGTGTTTGGTCATACAGCTCAATATGTAAGTAATACAATACGTCACGGACGCCCTCTTTCGACCCCTGCCATATAATACGCATCACATACCAACAATAGATATTTACTTATTTAAATTTTTGCAGCCAAGAGAATTGCAAAATCTTACTGTTTGTCAGCCAGAGATCCGACAATTGTGCCAAACAACATAGAGGATCCGAATCCAGCGATGAAGAGCTGTCCGATTTCCCCTTTCCCAAAACCGTAGTGACTGTAGAGAAAGTATACATATGGACCTTGCAACCAATCTCCCGCTGAACATAACCAAAAATAAAAAACAAAAAATATCATTAGCAATTTACTTTCAACACCAATTTGTACACTGCTCGCTATGATTGATTATAGGCATTCAAAGTCGTTCTATATTTTTGACCCTTTTGCTAATAGATCAACACAGCAACCAGCTAAAAAGAGTCTCAAATCCAAAATTCTCATCTTAAATTGTAAAGAAAAACGAACGACATTAACAACCGAAACACGGATCTTAATAAACAATCAACAGATCTGACAAGAATTGTGACGTCTCAATCAAATTACAGAGCCTTAAGACCTAGAATTCAAGCTCGGATCAGATCCAACTCTCTCTCAACATCAAATCACAACAACGCAATTACAGAACAACGAATCAAGCGGAGAAACAGAGAGATCTCGAAAGCCATTTCAGATCTAAAGATAGAATTAAGATGTGATTTCGCAAACATATATATATATATGTAGAGTAGATATACCCATCATGAGAGAGTAGACGAGAAGGTAATTGTTCTTGAATGAATTGAAGGCCGGTGAAGTGCTGATACGGTCCTTGGTGTTCTTGCTGAGCTCCATTGCCGCGACCACGGCCGCTAAGCCACCGAAGACTAGGTAATAGAAAATCTCCATTGTCGATTCTCACTCACTCTCTCTGAGAGACCTTCAAAATGTAATATATTCAGTGGATATTTTCAGGAATTTTTGTACACACGTATATATAGTCATTCTGAGGCCAGTCCCAACGACAAAGAGCTCTGATTCTCTGTTACGCTTTACTCTACAATGTTTTTTTTTTAACTTTAGTCCTTCAACTTAGTGTGTTTTGCACGATTAGGCAAAACTCCGATATAATAGAAAAGCTCAAGACTTTTTAGAATCTAACTCTTCATTTATACTCTGATTCTGAAAGTAGATATAATATTTTAATCGTAGATAAGGTATTTTTTTCCCTTTTTTTTTTTATAAATCGTAGACAATTTATTTCACACTATATACTATCAATGTTGTTCACTACTTGTATTGTGATCTCGATTGTGATAATGAACACTAGAAAGTAGAAGTTTAAGTTTTTTTCAACTTAGGGTAAAAATAAAATTTGAAGAAAAAAAAATTGGAAACCAAATATAGTTTAACAATAAATTCAGGGACTTATCGTGTGAAAAGTATATGTAATCCGTTTAAGTTGCATTTATATTTGACTTTATGGATTTGGACTTTTGTCGGATTGCGGACAAAGACAACTAATGAGCGAGTCCAGAAACCCAAAAAGGTGGTGGCGTTGCAGGGGATAAAATCTACCAGGACGCGGATTTGCTACATGGGCAAAGTAGGGTCTGATCAGACACGTGGCGAGATGTGGGTTGTTGGATTGTTTTGTGTCGGTGGTTCGGGCTTGTACTAAAACGGCACACATTGGAATTGAGATCTCCTTTGTGTCGATGAGCGAGATGTAAAAGTGGGACCCACACCCACTTAACCAAAATTAGAAATCCACCCATATGTTCAATATTATTATCTTTACGTATTTAATAGATATTTTTTTTCACTTATTCCCTATATAAAATAGAGCGGATAGTATACTTTGTTGGTGTGCTTTTACTGACATTTAGTAGATTCAATTTCACTTGAATATATTTGTTATAGCCCGAGTAAAAGGAATAATTTAATTCAAGGATTTTTTTCTTTAAAGGATGGTTCAAAAAAAAAAAAAAGTGGAGCTCCTTGGGCTCAAGGGGTCTAATGCCCCTCAATTTTTTAAAATTATTATTTTTATCCATTAATTTTATAATTTTAGCTTAAATTTATATACTTTTATAAATTTGCCCCCTGAATTTTTTTTTGCAAATTTGCCCCCTGACTTTTTATCAATTGATACGCATAGCCCAATTTTTTTTTCTTTCCTAATTTGCTCCATGTACTACTCACCGACAAGGCACGGTTGCTTATAATTTTGACGTGACGCCAAGGATGCTTTATTTTCTTCTTGGTGGGCTATCTATATAGTCTTATATGATGTTCATCGAAATGGAAAATAGTAAAACTAAAAAGGGGACAAGTGGGAACCAATGAGGAATAAGAGAAATACGAAGTGCAAAGTAGGGTAGGGATGTATTGACCCCATTCTTTGATGATCAATTGATTGAATTTTAATATTTTAGACCATTTTTATTGTCCTCACATGCATTGCTTGTTGGGTCAAGCTTGAGTGAAATTTGTCTAGGGTTGTGATCCAAGGAAAACTACTCTAAGTCCATTATGTGAGTTATCTCGTTTTGATATATATATATATATATATATATATATATATGTATATGTATATGTATATGTATATGTATATGTGTATATATATGTATATGTATAACACTTGACATCTCATTCTTAGTATTCTCTTACTTCAAGTTTTCTTCTTGGTGTCAAAAATGAGTTTTCTTTCAAACTCAAGTGACTAGAAGAAATATAGTACATGTAAAATTAAAAAAAGCAGACTTTATGTATATATAGTAGGTTTTAAGTATAGTCCTAAAAACATTTTCAAGAATGATTTCAAACGAGATGCTTTTTAGGAATTTTGTGTCCATTTCGAGGTGGTTATGTAATTTTGATTTTTATCTAGAATCATTGACCTTTTAGTTTTTGTAAATGTCATGTAAAATAAAAATAAAAAAGCAGACTTTATGTATATATAGTATGTTTTAAGTATAGTCCTAAAAACATTTTCAAGAATGATTTCAAACGAGGTGCTTTTTAGGAATTATGTGTCCATTTCGAGGTGGTTATGTAATTTTGATTATTATCTAGAATCATTGACCTTTTAGTTTTTGTAAATGTGAATCTGTAAACACTTGAATGATCAACTTCGTGTAAACTAGGTGAGAATGAGACGTACATTTTTCAGAAATAAAAAAAAAACTCAATTTTTTTCTAGATCTACGAGTAATGTCTAACCATTCAATAGTGACAAGACAAACGATCAATAACAAAAACTCGTATTAATTTAGAGTCAATGAACTGTATTTTCAGTAATTAATGATGATGGATCGTGCCCTCTTTGTGCTCACATGGCAAGAGAATGATGTCGACTAGAACGAAAGCACTTTCATTGTTAATTAATTCAGAAAAAAGATCGCTCCTTCAAGATCTTATTCAATAACTACAACGCGCTTTAGGGAACATTTTCGCTTGAAATTTTATCATAGAAAACTACAACGCACTTTAGCAAACTACTTTAAAGTTAATCCATTTTAACCCGTTCAAATTAACAAAAGGGAAAAATATCAGCCGGTCAAAGAATGGTTGACCAATAACAGAAAAAAAAAATTAAAAAAAAATAAAAAAAAAATTAAAAAAAAATAAAAAAATCATCTATATGTAAAAAATTAACCGAATCTATCTGTGTTATCTAGTAATTTCGTTAAGGTCATTCTTTACTGAAAAGATAAAGTTAACCAGCATTTTAATAGTAAAAAAAATTAGGAAAATAGTCAATTTAAAAGTTTGACATTACTAAATAGACAACGTTTGATAAATCTTAAATAAATAATCACTTTTAAAAGTAAATCTTAGATAAATAACCAACGTTTGTTATATAAAAGTAACTATTTATCTAATATTTATGTCTAAAAACGATTATTTACCTAAAATTTACTAAACGTTAGCTATTTAGTAATGTCAAATTTTTAAATTAGCTATTTTCTTAATAGACCATTAATAATGGGAGTCTAAGCCTATAACCTTAGCTAGTCTCTTAAGTTAAAATATACTAGTACATTTTAGCAAAACGCTAGGCTAGTGTGTCTGGGCAGTGATTTGGAATTTAATAATTGGTCGAAGTCTAATACTTGAGTTTCACTACCCGAATAATGATGTCCAAAGATAAGAATACATTTCAATTAATAGACTAGCGTGTTAATCAAAAAAAAAAAAAAAAATTAATAGACTAGCGTGTCTAGGCAGTGATTTGGAGTTTGATAATTGGATGAAGACTTAATTGGATGAAGACTTAATTAAATGCTAATAATACCAAGCATGTGAAAATGCTAACTAGAGTAACGTAAACCATGAGTCCTCATTTTTGGCCTGCAAATAAAGACAAAAATAATGAGGGGCAACTATATCCAAATAGCAAAATCACCATAAAAATCCACCACAAATTCAGATTCTCTAAGAGAGAGAAAAAATCCCCAACACCCCTTTGCCAGGTCATTTTCCCATAAGGGCTAAAAAATATCTAATCTTTCTTCAAGCAAATAGAAGCATCGAAAGCAGAGAAAGGCCATTTCTAATAATCCTTGATGAAAGTTTTAAAAAAAGGACTATAATTCTGAAAGGAAAAAGAACCCAGAAGCTGATTTTCCCATAGGATCAATTAGATGGCTTCTCTCACTTCAATCACCGCTTGCTCAACCTCATCATCTTCTCTACACTCGACTCTAGTACTGCCTCGGAAACACTCTCTGCGAACCCACAGTTCCTCGCGGTCGATGCTCGGAGGATCGCTTAGACCGCAAGGCACCAAAATCCAGTGCGCGGCGACAAAACCAGCCAAAAAACCAGGTAGCCTAAAAACTTTGAATTACGAATCCTCCTTTGTCAAGTTTAGAATATGACATGTTAAAAACCTAAACTAACTGGATATGTACTGTGACACTGACTTCTATTAATTACTCTCGACTTATTTCTTCTTCTTTTTTATGCGGGTTTCAGCTGAAGAAGAGTGGAAAGTCAAAAGGGAACTCTTGCAAAATAAAAGGGTATGATTTCAGTCTCAAAGCTAAAATATAAGAGGAACACAGGAAACAGACGATTGTTGAGCAGAATATATACCTTTTTTTTATATTTATTTATCTTTGGCAGGTAAGGAGTGTAGATGCAAAGGAAGCTCTGAGACTTCAGAAAGAAAACAACTTTGTCATTCTTGATGTGAGGCCTGTAGCAGAATACAAAGAGGTCAGTCCTGGGCACAAAAACTATCTCTTGAACTTGATCTTTCTATCCGAAAAGCCAAAGCTCAATTGTTCAATGACCAAAACATCTGAGACTCAAACTAACCCAATCTACTTTGGTGTTTTAGGCTCATCCTCCAGGGGCAATCAACGTACAAATATACAGGCTTATAAAAGAGTGGACAGCGTGGGACATAGCTCGACGAGCCGCGTTTGCATTCTTCGGAATCTTTGCCGGAACGGAAGAGAATCCCGAGTTCCTGGAATGTATGGATCGTAACCTAATCTTTAACCTTTTTTTTTTCCCTCATACAATCTCGGAAGCTAGAGATGTGGACGTGACGATGTGCTTGATATATGTCGAACAGTGGTGGAATCGAAAATAGGCAAAGAAGAAAAGATAATAGTGGTCTGCGCAAACGGGGGTACGATGAAACCGACCCAGAATCTCCCCGAAGGCCAACAATCAAGGTGGGTTTCTAAACATCTTAATCGTGTTTATGGTGTTTAATCGAGGTCGGCTAAAAACCATGTTACTTTCTCAACAGATCGCTGATTGCGGCGTACTTGCTCGTTCTCAATGGATATACCAACGTGTTCCACTTGGAAGGAGGCCTGTATTCGTGGTTCAAACAAGATCTTCCAATTGAATCTGAAGAAGAGTGAAGAGTTAAGACATCAGCGAAGATTTTGTCTTTTAACAAGAATCCAAGAGCCTGTATCATGACTAACAGAAGAAATCATAAAAGTTTTTTGTATGAATCTCGTATGTAGGTTTTTCTAAGCTATGGAAAATTGAGTGTAAGAACAGTGAACAATTATGTTCAGCAAAAGGGAGTACATATTTTCACTCAAAAAACTTGTATCCTTGAACTGGTTTCCACATGCGTATACGTTTGTCTTGCAATGTTTCATTGTGCGTAATTGAAAAAAAATTAAAAATAGAAATACAAGTTGAGACAGTAGTAAATGAGTGAATATTGAAATAGCCGTAAAGAAAATGCTCTGGAATAACTCGAACTGATGAATCATTTCTTTTATATCATTTGAAATGATTGAGATTTTAACTTGCAAGACATGCGACAGATATTAAACTATATCAAACAGTACACTAAATTACGCTGTGATTATGGATCGGTTATGGCCGGGGACTCTTGAAACATTTGAACTACGATTGAAGAGCTGTTTTTGCCATCTTTAGAGCGCCTTCGTAAGTTTGATTTCCCCCAATGAATCCACTCATGTGAGTAAAAACACAGCCTGGAATCCCAGCTACCTCAGACAGCTTTTCACGTTCTAAACCCCGCCAAAGAGAAGGTAGAGGCTTCCGACTCTCGAATTTATCTGGCGAAACTCCCACTGCTTGAACTCTCCAAGTATTGTTTCTGTCTTCCTGAAAAAATAAAATAAAAAAAAATGAAAATCATGAAACAAGAACCACATGCAAACTCTGTTCTCTTTCTTTCTCAATGTCAGTATGAGAATCCGAGCTCTGAAAGGCAGTTTCTGAATCAAATCCGGAGTAATGAATACCTGGTATATGACATATTTGATGGACGGGTCAATTTTCATTTCCTCCTCGAGCTCAAATATGTGAAGCTTCCACTGAACAACAATCCAAATTAAATGACTTACTAAAAATACCAAATAGCTACTTATTTTTACATCAAAAGATACAATAAATACTCGTATTAGACTAACAGTAACACTAAGGTGTGTTTACTTACAGGGCAATATTTCGTCAGCAGAAGAATTTCTCCACTTGGGTCAACACTATTTCTCGCTGCCAAACACTCCATAACAATCGATCGAGCCGGTAGCCAGGATTTCACATAGAATTTCAGAGTCTGAAACACCAACCAAGAACGACCGAAGCAATTAACACATTACCAGAACTATAATCTAGCAAAAGAAAGGACGTACATCTAGAAACTCGTTGCCCGTGAGCTCCATCGCACGTCGAAAGGCCTCGTTTTCTTTCTGGGCTGAATGATCATCTTCGATCCAATCAAGATTTAGTCTCCCGACTCTGGATGATAGGCTCGTGTTAATCACGTATTTGGGAGGCTGGTCAATGTCGTATTGGTTTATTCCGTTGTCAACAGCATCAACGGCCTATCTCATCCAACATAGGACTAAAATAAATCAACTGATAACATTCACTTATATAAATAAGAATATAAAGGAAAATACATGACATTGACAGTTATGGCCAAACCTCCATGAAGTTCTTATACACTGCCAGAAACAGACGATGCACGTTTGGATGCTCTTGATCGAGACAAACTTCCTTCGAAACAACCTCCATTCCATAATGCTTAAGATTGGAAGTAGAAATATTGTGAGCATAGTGAAATAACCAAACCCGTGAAATTACTTGTACCAAATCAACAACTAGTATCACAAATTCACGATGAATAAACTCATGGTCATGGAATTATAGGAAACTTTCATTTACATAAATGAATACAATAAACGAAAAACTGAGAGATTGCTTGATTACTTTATAGACAAGACCTGCACTACTGAGCTTGGTGGTGAATCCATGGCCAAGAACTTCACTGAATCCGCTCTGGTGATGATCGTATCGGTCTCGACTCGGATCGTACACACCTCCGACGTCAACCACGGCGTCCAAAGACTCAAGTACCTGAGAATCCTCCGGAAAATACGATCAGAGAACCGAAAACGGAGTGAACTCTTTTTCTCGGCGCATTCGTTTTCCAGGGAACGAAACAAGAGAGGTATATAAAGAAAGTTAGGGTTCCGGGAGAGCTAACCTGGTAATCACGAGTCCGAACGACTTCAGCGTCGGAAAATTTTCCGGTGCGGCGGAGAAGGAAGCAGGCGAGAGCCTCGTCGCAGTGGAAGCTTCCGTTGTGAGTTCCGATGACCGGTATTTTCTTCTTCTTCGCCAACGGTGAGAACGAAGGCTGGTTCAGAGAACGTTTCGTCGCCATTGGAGAAGGAGATAGTAGCCACCGAAACGGTGACGTATTTGAGTAAAGACGACAAGCTTTTAACATTCCTGCCGGTAATTAAGAACCAAAAAAAAAATGCGAGCGAGACGGAGGAGAGAAATGGAGGGAAGGGATGTGAAATTGTTGGGTTTGGTTGGATTGCTAAAAGCCCAGCCCAATTCAATGTTTTTCCTTTAATTACAATTGGCAAGTTTACTAATTCCGCAATATACTTCTTCCAACTTTACTTGTATAATCAGGGGAAATACGATTCTATTGAATTGATCTTTGAAATTCAGGATGTTATAATGTCTTATAGACAAGAAAACTTTTGACGACTAAGATTAAGTAAACACATCGACATGATAAAAGCTGTTGAACAACATCCAGTTCAAGTACACGAGGTAAAACAAACATAAATAGTGCCATTATCTACACAAGGTTATTTTCATTTATTCCATGAAAGATAAAACAACATGAATTGTTCAAGAGACGTTAAAAGTTAAAATCATAAAATCTCCCTTTCTATTTTCCATAAGATCTTAAAATGCAACAACAAACCATTCACTAAGAAACTCTCAGCATAAAACCCATTTCAGCGAATCTCCAATTCCCCTTCCGGCGTCACCAATTTACACAACCCTCTCAAATAAAAAGCTGCAAGTCAAAAAAAGAACGCCCATTCGCCAGAATAATATGTCCATAAAGTCCAAAGGCGAGGCATTACAATAGTGTCTGAGTCGAAGCACGGTAAGCATTAGAGTTCTCCGGAGTTCATGAATTTTCTTCCAGCCTGTAAATAGTGATCTCTTGCTGCTTGAAGTACCGCCGGTCCTCTTCATCGACAAGAACAAGATTCAGATAATACTTCACGCTGAACTTATTGTTGATATTCCGGTGTGTCGGTGTCAGCTCATAAGGGCTTAAAAACAGTCTGATCGGAATTGATTCACCTGACGACGAGACATGGTTTTTAAACATGGGAAAATTAAATCTTTTATAGCCTTGAAATAATATAAAATAACATAAATAAAAAAAATTAATTAATAAATAAACTCACCTCTAACAGGAGCACCGTCCATCAATTCGAACTTAGCCAGAGTCTCTGTCTCAACATGGGTATTAGCTCCTGACCCTGTAGACTCTCGGCGCCGAATTTCCAGATCCATATTCTTGATCTTGATTCTTACTAGGAGAAAATATATCTTCCCAATAATAACATCTTTCAGATGATACCTGTATATTTACACCTAATGAATTAAAAGTCCTTTAACAGCACGAAAAACACGTTCTACTTGTACTAGCTTCTTACTCGTAACCCAATTCTTTTCTACATTTCACATTTTTTAAAGCTCAACTACAGTTATAAAGTGAGACTCGTCAAAAGAAAATTTCAAAGAACTTACTTGCTTTTGTTGTATTCAAACTCAATGTGCAAGCAGTCTTCAATCCCAACTTCCATCTGAAAAAAGAAAAATGATTATTATGATGATCTTATGGGGATCGTATTGATGGATGGATAGATATAAAAAAAAAAAAAAAAAAAGATGCTTACAGTAAAGAGTTGGACTAAATCGGACAGTAATAAAACAGCACACAAATTTAACCATACTAATCATAAGTCACTCACCTTGATGCTATTGTTAATTGGTGGAAGCGGGGTGTAGTTACGAACCTGAACATAATATCAAAATCTTTAAAACCAAGTGCCACACTGAACGCAAACAAACATCATTACATGCAGTGACTTTAAAACATTATAATTGTGAGCAAAGGATGTTGAGAAGAAACGTTATCTATCAAGCTTGGAACTTTGTTGGCAACGATTAGATTTTCTTGTGCAAGTGAATATGACACCTATCAAATGTGTGAGTGAAAGACAATGGAAATATTACCACTAAGTCCTGGTATTCCACTATGCTACCACCATAACCACGACTGATCGTCGTTTTCAACACATACCTGAGAGCGGAAAAAATTAAATAAAAAATAATAAAATAAATAAAAGATGGCAATTATTACCACGAGTACATTGGACTAAACATGTCTTAGCCATCAATGAAGCAGTTACATTGAAATATTAAGCAGCCAAGGAGGTTGTGAGAATAAAACATGTGGGCCATGCTTGATCATTTGTTTACCTTAGCCTCACATTCACCCCATTGTATGTTTCATATGGCATTTCAACAGTCGAAAATTCAAAAGGGAAAGTTTTCTTTTCGTAAATTTCTCCCGGAATATCCAGTTCTCTGACTGAAAGAAAAGGTAACAGTATATTAGACATTCAAGGAAAATTGATAAACATAATAACCCACAGACTCCCGAATGCCACTTAAGAATTTGATTTCATTTTAAATCTTGAAGCTTATCAAGACAACTTTCATTAATTTCTTACAAGAAATATGTCTCTCTATGTATACAAGTGTCATATATATATATATATATATATATATATATATATATATATATATGTATATGTATATATTATGTATATGTGTATATTATGTATATGTGTATATGTATATATTATGTATATGTGTATATGTATATATTATGTATATGTGTATATTCCTCGTAGCTTTAGGAAACTAAACGGAATATTATAAACTTTAGGAGAACAAACGGTATTGATACTATCCAAAGAGAGTGGCAAGAGGTCAGGGCACACTCACCAAGAGAAGTAAAGTCATAGAAGTTGCCTCTGTCAAAGTACATCTCTGCAAAGTGAAAATAAATATATAATGAGAACATTTTATCCTTATAATATGGAGGAAAAAATCACTTTCAAATCATTTGGTGCAGGAAAAAAAGACTGGTAAAATGATAATAATTTAACAATCTAACAAAGCCCTGAACTAAATCCTTCTGAGTTCCATGAAACCAATAGTACCACAGCACTATATATTTTATATATATGAGAAACTCAAATTGAAATGAAAAGGAAAGCTTTAGAAAGGCCAGAGAAAAATACAAGCTAAAGGTGACATGTCCTAAAATTATTATCTCGACTAACACCACTTGAACAATAAAAATGTACTAAAACCCCAAGCATTTTTTCACCATCATTAGTAACATGTTCGAAGGCGTTCTTCTATACCAAGTATTTCATGAACCACATAACAAACTTGGAGCTAGAACTTACCAATCTGACCGAGGAGCTCAACTTTTATACCATTGTGTTCCACCTTCTTTCCAGGAACTGGTTCGACAGAGATCTGTTGATATGACACCGAAAACGTTGAAGTGGGTATAAAAGCAAGAATTCAAACATATAAGCTCCTACGAACTCCAACAATTAGACAAATTTGACTAAAGGAAACAGACCTTGCCAGATATGTTCTCTTGACTTTGAAATAGTGGGACCATAACTGTTTGACCATTTTCCTTCTTATATGGAACCTGTAAGTCAAAGACACATATACAGTTCTAATTCAATATCTCTGGTCTGAAAGGAGATGAATCCTAGAAGCTCTTATTCCAAGTCCAACAACAAAAGGCAAACACCAAGCTTAACAAGTTACTTCGCAACTTAAAAAATTCCAAACCAAAGAAAGCTCACTGGATTAAACACGACGTATTCACCTCCAGTGAAAGATTCATCGGTGTTTGATACCTCATTTGCATGAAAATATAAACTCACATATCATGTTTAGATTTAGATTACCTGCTTGCGAGTCTTCCCATCGGAGAACGTGACTGAAACGCCGCAAGAGGGCTTAAAAGCTCCCATTAAGTAGTTCTGAGGAGGATCAATGAAACAAGTTTATTTAGCATCAGATGATATACTGATTGCAAGTGAACAATCACACACACTCGTGCAAATTTTGTGTGATCTTACCATATTGTTGGTGCTATAGCAAGAATCCTATAAATTCACTCCCACAGTAACCTGGAGAAAAAAAAAAAAATATATATATATATATATATGAAATACACAAATGAATTCACTCCCCATGTTGTTGGTGATACATACATACACTATCAAAATCAGCAGCCAATGTTCACCGCATGAATTCGCTAGCAATAAAAACCATTTCAACCTGTAACGATAACGAAAGTTACCAAAAATTTCTCGGTTTTGAAAATCTCAAAACCCATATTTGCCCAAATATCCCATTTCCACTGTATACACACCGTCATTTGCGAAAAACATCGCACAATACATGCACGAGGATCATAAAGCTCAAGTAAATCGGGATCAAACTAAATCAACGAAAATGTAACAGAAAAAACACAGTAAAATTGAATTTCGATTTCATCGCAAACCTTTGAATTCGGAGTTTGAGAGTGATGAATTCGACGCACCTTGCGGCTGGAGGTGAATGAAAAAACCCTAGATTAAGAATCGACAACTTTGGGGATTGATTTATGCGATGAAACATAGAGAAGAGAAAACTCTCGGCGATCGATCGATCGATCTGTGCTTTGTTTGATAGTTGGTTGGGAATATTCGGACGAACGAAGACTGGTCGTTTCTGTAGCGAAAGTAAAACGCTAACTCGGTAAACTCGTGACCACGTGCGTTGCACGTGATATTAAACTTTTTTTTTCTTTCTAAACAGCCCTAAACTTTCACGAATTTAAAGCATTGTCCAAAAAAGTTTTCTTATTTTGCAGTTATCATATTCAAATCGCATCTTTTTGTCATTCAAGGCCTTTTTAATTTCATTCCTAGAAAATCTTCAAAGTAGTTTGTTGGGATGACGCTCAACGTTTAACACGCATACAAACCAACTCCAACTGTATCATATATCTCAATTTTTATAATCATATATCAAGACTAGTTTATGACTTTATATACTAGTCAATGTTGGAAAAGTATGGTTACAAAATGTATTGTTTTGTGGCACACTTTTGAATGGGACGTGTTTTTCCAATTGAGAAGGTAACATCGATTGTATATCATTCATCGTGGAAACTATAAAATCGGTATCAAAGTTGTCAAAAAATTTAGATAAAAGTATTGTTCTATATAGTAAAACATGAAATTTTGAAGAAAATTCAATAAGTAAAAGTCCCATGAAAAAATCTATAAGGAGTCCTCGTTTTCTTCAGGACAACAGATGAACATGAATGAATTGACACATCAATGCCTTTCAAAGAATTAGGATATCTGGCATCAATTTGCTCATGATTATTCTTAATATATTCGTAGCTCAACACTAAAAATCACACGTGATTCGATACAAGACTAGACTCTATGACTACACATAAATTAGGTGGTAATATCTTATAACTCGTCATCTTTGGCTCTTTGAAAAGTCGTTCTCGGTTCTTCGTAGTATGAGAAAAGAGACTAATATGAACTAAGATGGTACGAAGGGATTTCTCCGAACGGACGCTTTGACTCTTAACATTAGTCTGAAGATCTAAACGAGATGGTGGGTCTAACTCTTGTCTCGAGGGTAGAGAGAAAAAGTGTGAGAGAGAGAGAGAGATGAAAGAAAAAAAAAAGTTTGTCAAAGTTGAGAGAACTTACCTCAAATCTTGGGAAAATAGGGTAGTTTTAGTCCACTGCATGAGGTAGATTCATAGCATAGCACGGGGGTGCATGAAGTGGTGCACGCTGGGAGATGGTGTGGGCATCTCGGCGCGCGGTCGCTAGCTTAAGGCGGGTAAGAGGCGCGGCACGCAGTGGTGTCGGGGACCCTGCACTGCACACCTTGGACTAGAGTAGCATCGGGAACCCTACCGCGAACTTAGTGTCGTGGTTAGGCCTTTATTTCATTCGCCTAACTCGTTGTTTTTCTGATCTTTTTTCAAACATGGAGTGTCATTTTCCATCGTGGAAACATGACTCTATAAGAGTGACTATTGTTTTATAAATTAAATAGTAAGAAGTCAATAGGCTTTCTAACAAGATGGGATTTATGGATCACAATTGTGAACACATGTTTGCTAATTTAATACCGGAATACTCTAAACAAAATAGCTACTTCAATACTAGTTTTGTTTTCCATTTTCCTTTAACGTTTTACCTTTAAAAGTAATAATAATAATAATAATAATAATAATAATAATAAAGTGCTGAAATGCTTTGAGCGGTATGGTTCAAGTGGGTGATCTAGCCTTAATGGCTGGCATGAAGGGTTGAGGCATTTTTGTCCGAACATTAACTAGGGTCGGCCCAAACTATTATATAGGCAAAAGAAAAAAAAAATTAGGACTTTTTAAAAATATATTAAAAAGAAATTATGTACAATAGTTTATTTTCACAAAAAATTGAGGCTTTTTTTCCACAAAAATTTGGTAGACCTTAAGTCATTACTTAAGTGGCACGGACCGGCCTTGACATTAACATGTCTTCATGGTATTTTTTTGGTGCACGCATGATACCCTTACAAAAAACTAATACACTTTAGTAGAATATCTTCAATTACAATTATTGTTTTTTTTTTCTATATCTTTCTAGCTCTCCCCCCTTGTTCACTATACCCATACCCAACAGCCAATTGATCAAATTCAAGTAAATTTCCCGCAGATATTTTATTTTGATGAATGAGATTTATTAAGTAAGAACTTTGAAGCTTCTTGTGGGCTTCTATACGTCAATTTTGCGTGTGTAAAATGTAGCATAGTTAGTGGTTAGTCAAGACTCGTAAACTAATGGTAATGCTAACTGCTGGAATAAATATCATCAGCGCAGAAGTATTTGATAAATTCATATGAGTATACGAGTCTAATTAACTTTTTATTCAACTAACTTATTCACAAATGTTGAATAACAACACGAGCAAAATAAATTCCACGTAAATACCTCATCAACACTCTTTTTCAACGTGTTGACTAAAATTAAATGCTTGACATTATTGCAGCCAAAATCCAAGTATAGTGAAGTAAACCAAATTTAGCCTTGTCGTGATTTCACACTACACCAAAAAAGAAAAACATTGTATTCTAGTTTATCTCAGAACTAAAGATAAATTATAGAAATTCTTCATCCCATGAACTCTGATCTCGATAACAAATTGCTTTCTCATTTTAAAAAACCACAAAAAAATTTCTGATTTTGCTGCATTATCGCCCCTTCCGTCTAAAACATTCCGTTAAATTCTCATTTTTGAGCTTGTGCTCTCACATTATCAACATTTAGAGGACAAATTAGCAATTTTACTAAAATAAATAAATAAATAATTTTTTTAAAAACAAATAGAATAAAAAGAGAGAAAAAACAAAAAAAAATTGGGGCTGAGTAAATCTCGAGCTAGGTCACAAGTTCAACGCGAGACCATCCAGTGGCTCCTTCTCCAAGCCGAGCCCTCCATATTCGCCGCCACTGGCTCAGGCACCGTTCCGGCCTCAGCTCTCACCTCCGTCGGACCTCTGTGGGCCCCACAACCGCCACCACATCACCACCACCACGGTGGCGGCGGCGACAGCGTATTCACTATGGACCTCGCCGGCGGTGGGATGAGCTTCACCTCGATTCTTGCCGCATGAGGGAATCACTAGCCTCACCGGTAGTATTTTGGATTGGAGTTAGGATTATCGCACGATAAGCAACTGCTTTTGCAAAGTCACCAGAATCATCATGTGGCTTCGCCTTCTTCCGCTCCCAAAGACGACTCTCAGTCTCGGCTCCGAGCTAGTGACTCTCAGAGTGAAGTATCACGGGGTTCCATCTTAAAACCAATTGGCAATAGGAGGAGTAATTCATGACCTTTATAAGGAGCACAAAGGATACATTTTCAGTCGATGTGGGACTTTTTGATAGTTTCTGTCTTTTTTTTTCTCTTTTTTAATTTTTTGGATGTTCTTTGTTGTATAACTAGAAAAATAATATAGTTGAGTTAAGTTGAGATAGGGATTCGCTATAGCAATGGAATGGATTGAAATTTGACTGGTTTATGTCTCCAAGGTCTGGTTTTTTCTTTTTTCTTTTTTCTTTTTTCTTCTTTACCTTATGATTCATGAACAAACAACAATTATTGTTTTTTGTATTTGCAGGTTGAATCTTGGACTGTGATATCGCTATTAAATCAGAGGGAAACAATGTAGCTGGGGAATGCCGGATTGGAACATGTAGCTGGGGAATGCCGAAGAAGATGAAAAGGAAGAGAGAGCGAGAAAAAAAAAATGGTATGAATTCATAAATTCGGATTTTATAAACTAATCGATGAGATATTTATTAGGTTTAATAGATGGTAAAAACATAAATTCCCTCAGCTGAGTCCTCACATGACTAAAACGTGCACAAATTATGGATATTAACTGAAAAATGTTGACGGAAAGGGCAAAAATCGCCAAAACCAGAGTTCAGAAGTTTTTTTGTGATTTTTCGAAATGAAGGAAAAATTTGTTATCGAGACAAGAGATCAGAGGAAATTCCATTAATCTATCCTAGAACTAATTACAAAAACAGATATGTCAGAAATGAGAAATACTGCGTGGAAAAAATAAATTAAAAATTTGAAGTAAAAATAAACAATCTGCGTATGCCTATATTTTTCTTCCGAAAAATATTC
Organism: Urtica dioica subsp. dioica; assembly: GCF_054948205.1. NCBI lineage: Eukaryota > Viridiplantae > Streptophyta > Magnoliopsida > Rosales > Urticaceae > Urtica > Urtica dioica. The sequence continues at coordinate 22,310,072 of NC_142767.1, forward strand.
TACAATCTACATTATCCTTGTTTAGATTGAATCATGACAATTGTCTCAATCCTTCTTTGTGACCCGAACCCGATTCCGAAATGGGCTCTTCCTTCCTTCGACTGCCCATTTTCAAAAGCCCATAAAGCTTCCGAAACTCTTTGACAGTTGGGATTCCTTCGCGGCTAAAAACTGAGCCGGTCGATTCATCCACGGAACGACCAGAATTGCTGTTGCTCAGTCGACCCGACCCGGTTTGTAGCGCCGAGATGATGGATTTCAAGGCCCGGCTCGGCGAGCCCCGGTTCGACAGCATTATTTCCCCAATGTGGGCCGGGCTCAGAAAACCCGGTCCACCGGTTTGAAAGATCTCCTCCACTTGAGGGAACAGCTTGTGTTCCTTGAGGCCCAAGTAAGTGCTCGCCAGGTTTTTGAAGGCTGAGAAGTTGTCGCATAAGGGAAGGTGCACCTTAACGTCGATGAGACCTGGTCTCATGACCGTCCGATCGAGTCTCTCCTTATCTTGGCCGTTTATCGTGAAGACTACAATTCTTTCCTCTCCGCAGCACGAGATTATCCCGTCCATGAAGCTCACAACCGCCGCGAGGCTCGCCGGGGAAGAGTTTCCGGCGGAAAGTAAACGGCCGATATCTTCGACGACGATTACCGATCTCGGCGTGGTTTGTAAAATGAGAGCCTTGAGGTCGGAGTGATCGCCGGTGACTTCGAGATTGTAGACGTCGTAGCGGAGGAACTTAGCCATGGCGGCGGCGAAGCTGGTTTTTCCGGTTCCGGAGGCGCCGGAGAGGAGGTAGCTCCGCCGCCAGACTCGGCCGATTCGCTGGTAGTATTGCCTGGATTTCAGGAAAAGCTCGAGATCGGAGACGACTCTGGACTTGATCTCCGGCTCCACGACGACCGTTTCGAAGCTCGCCGGATTCGAGAACGGAACCGGAATCCACCGCCTTTCACCGGAGACCACGTGAAACCTGATTTCGTCTCCGACGGTCTGGATCCGCTGGAGATACTGCCGGAATACTCTCCGGCGATCGTTCCGGCGGATTCGGAGCACGAAAGCCCTAGCACCGCCGTTATCCGCCGGAGAATGGCTCGTCCAGTGAAGCCTGGCGCCGAGGAACTCGTCGCGGACGGTCTCGCCGCCGGCGAGGCGGAAGAAAACGTCGCCGGAGGTCTGGCCGGAGACGAGGTCGACGAGGTCGGAGTCCTCGGCGGAGGAGAGAGAGGCGAGATAAGCAGAGACTTGGCGGTACAGGCGATTCTCTTGGAACTCGTTATCGTCGGCGAATTGAGAGACTTTGTAGAGCTGGTACAAGTGGAAGAAGTCGGTGAAAGACCGCCATGATCGGACCAGAATCAGAATCAGGTTAGTCTTCGAGAAGATTCTGACGATCAACAAAGCGAAGCCCAAAGAGAGCAACGAGTAGAAGAGCAAAGCCATGGCTGTGGATTCGATGGCCAAAATGTGGTTGCTTATGTCAAAGATATTCGGTGGCCTATACATATTTATTTATGAATTATATATAATATATAATGTGTATGTGTGTACACTTTTGAGAAGGAAGAGAAAATGAGAGGAAGATGGTTTTTGGTTTCAGGCTGTGAATGTATGACTGGCGATAGTATATATTATGGATTGGATGGAATTGGACCCATAAAATATAAATAAATTACTCGTCAGCAAATAGCAATGAATGATGAGCCGCTTATATTTACTATTTTTTTATAATTATTTAATAAAAGCTTATTATCCGAATATTATTTTATTTCAGTCCGTTACACATGTAAGCTCTGTTTTATTTGTTGTGGACCTTTAGGATCATCAAATGACCTATATTCTATATTTATCCCTTCTCACTTTATTGTTTTTTTTTTAAATCATAAAAATTATTATTATTTGTTTGGTTGAGTAATTGTGCTGTGATAATTGTGCGTATTCTGAAAAGATAATCGGCTATTATGGTGTATTGGTGGATCGTCGATCGAATTTGATTTGGTGCAAACGGCGCTGGATTTGTGCGAATTGTTTAGTATTAAATTATCATTAGTATTGCATAATTTGTGCAAAAGATTTTGTAGTCTTGCGATAGTTTGGCAATTTAGCACGTACGTACGATTGTCACAATTTTTTTTGTATTATCTTAATACAAGTGTGAATTAAAAAGGGAAGAAATAGAATGTTGGAAAATTCTCAAGATAAAATACATATACCTAAATGAAATTAAATATATTCGTGGCTTGACGTGTCATTAATTATATAAGCCTAACGCTCACCAAATTTTTAACAAGTATTGCTGCCACGCAGCCTTTATTGAACTTTAATGCGTAGGCATGGAATCTATTTACAATGAGATACCATTATGCCAATAAAAAAATTGTCTAATAAAAATTTGCCTCGTACGTGAAAGCTGACCAAAAGTGATAGGAACAGAGGATATTAGAGAGAAGTTCATTTCTTAATTTATTATATACTTATATTTGTCATTTTATGTAGCACTTGACCTTGATCAAGTAAACATGCATTTTCCCAAGTGAAACTTTAACCGTGAAGAACACGCTTGGAACACAAAAAATAGTCAATGGCTTTGCTCATAAGTTTTGACTTTGTGTAAAAAAAATTAGTCGTTTTATCCTTTTAAAATTCATACTTCGTTAATATTACACCCACGAGAAATGTGGGGCTTGTTAACCAAGCAATCTTTGGTGTATTATTATCACAAAAACCAGGGACTCATATTCGGCCATAGAATGTAAATCTCATCCATAACTATCTTTGTGATCTATACACCAATATTAAATAGATTTGATAGTTCAGTTCCCAGAAAGAGTACAAAAAAATCTTAGCGGTAGTTCATTCCAAAGACACATATATCCCATAAAAAAAAAATTAATATTAAAAAAAAAATTCATTTACCGAGTGAAATATAAGAAAGTGCTTTCAAGTGAGTGGTTATTTATCATCAAAGCCCCACTCTGTTGAAAACATATGGTCTCTTCTTCTAGTTGGAAAGTCATAAAACATGTTTCAATGACATTTTGCTTTCAAATCCTCTCTTTTCAATTCTAAAATCCAACTATTTGTTCTACAACTTTATTTCTTCCCAAAGACAAACAGCTGGTTTTGGTGAAGAACTTGTTTGTGGTCCTGATTTATGTAATAAAAGTCGTAGTTGTACCTGAGAGACGCTGCAAAATATGTTTTTTTTTTCATAAAGGACCATAACAATCAATAATGATAAGCAAAAAAACTTTATTTGGCCAGCTTTTGATTCGCTCCAAGCAATTAAAGAGCCTCAATCAAAAACTTGCCAGCTTGTATCTTAAATGATCTTTAATCATTTAACCTATCTGCACCGAAAATAAAAAATATAAAAAATAAAAATAAAAAATTGATGGCTTACCATGTGATGTTAACTCAACAATGTTGTTGACAAACTTAGTAAGTATGTAGGCACAACAACAACGATGCCACACCAATTAATATTATATATAAATATCAAGGTGTATTGCAAGCTCTGAATTAAAGATAACAAACTAAGAAAGTGACTAAGTGTTACAACTAGAAAATAGTATATATATATATAGTGTCAAAACGAATAAGAGGGGAAAAAAAAAGTTGAAAACATGTGAGTCGACTTTACTGGTCGTCCGGGGAAGAAGAATCTGGTGGACGACTCAAGACATGAGAAGCAGCGAATATTTTGGAGATCTCATTAATGGCGGCTTGAACAGGATTATCCCCCGCATCGCTGCTCATCGGCCACCCTGAAGACTCAGACATCAATCCGCTGTACTCACTTGCCGCGACCTTTGTCTTCCGTGATGTCGACAACACTCTTTCCAAGTCTGCCTGCGAAAGAGGTCTCGGATCCTGTAACGATAGACAATAATAATAATAATAAGAACACAATATTCATATAGATATAAATTCATTCATGTATTAGCTTATTCTAGTCGTGGAGTTTTCCGCAATGTCTAATTGCAAGTATGAAAAGAAAAGGAAAAAAAAAAAAAAAAAAAAAAAACATAATTTGAAAATCTCCTAATTAGGCTTGTTCCCACTTTTTAAGAAAAAAATTATCATATTTTTAAGAATCCTATTATTAATTGAATATTACACCAAGAAAATAGATTAGTCTCATTTACGACAGTCTCTACCACGGATATAACTTTTGTGTCAACGATATGCGTTTTAAAAAAACAAATGGGTATTATAAATGTACAGAACGCCTAAAGTATTGGTAGTTTTCACTATAAATCCCTTTGATTAAATATGAGTAATGCATATGTCAAAGGGAAGAAATCATCAGAAAAAATAAATAATAAAAAAATGGTATACTCACAGAAGCTCGTTTCCCCGTTTTCTCTAGGTCCAACAATTCTCTGATGGGAAAATAAGCTGCTTTCTTGCAAAGTTCAAGAAGATCAGAACCCGTGTAACCCTCACACAATCTCGCCACATAGTCGTAATCGATTCTCTCTTCGACCTTCTCTCCCCTCAGAATCACCTTCAGTATCGCGGCTCTCTCCTTGCTGTCGGGTATTCCGATCTCAAAGGCCTGAGGAAGCCGCCGGAGAATGGCTTCATCGAGTTCCGACGGACGATTGGTTGCGGCAAGAACCATAACCCGAGCATTCTCTGATTAAAACAACAAAAAATTAGGTAAATAGCCAACTAAAACATTTGGAATTGCTGTATAGCCAACGTTTCGTAAATCTTAGGTAAATATCCATAAATATGGTGTGGCCTAATAAATGGAAGTGGCTATTACGTTAGCTATTCAGCAATGTCAAACTGAAAACGTGGCTATTTATCTAATGGACCCTTAAAACAATATGCAACCAGAAAGTTTACTTCTCAGGAAAAGAAATAGAATAAACATAAATAGGTAATATACATAAACAGAAAAGAAGAAAAAAAAAGACTCACGATCTGTAGTGAAACCGTCCCATAAAGCCATGAACTCAGTCTTCATGTTTGTCATCGCTTCGTGATCGGTGTTGCGTCGCTGGCCCAAGAAACTGTCAACTTCATCGATGAAGATGATAGCAGGTTGGAGTTTATACGCCAAGCTAAAGACCGCAGCGACTGTAGCAATGTGTGGATTCAAGATCAAAACCATATGATTTTATCCGTAACTTTACTTTAACAGAAAATAGGCTCTTATCGCAAACTATAATGCGAGTAATTTGGTGCCAAAACAGTAATTAAAAAAATCAGATACGAATTATTAATTTTATAGGATTTTAGTCATTTTATATACATTAAAAAAGAAGATAACATTTTTGTAAGATATTAAACACCGAAACCGCTTAAAATTTAGTAACAGACAAGTAAGTTGCTATGAGTTTAAACAAAACTAATGATTAATAATATACTGAAATACTATTTAAAAGTTAAACACTTATGATTCTAAGAGTAAGATTTTTTTTTTTAAGATACTATACAAAATGAAAAAAGATGTTGTCTTCATTGTACTTTTTTAATTATAAATTTGTACATATGTTTAGTGTCGTTTATGCTGTTGAATTTAATAAAAAAAAAATTAATTTATTTCATGAAAAACACTCAAACGCTACATAATCAATTGGTTGAAGACCATTTCGTTCTAGTTACGGGACAAAAAATGCAAATCGCATGATATTTAAGGGACTATTAAGTCAAGTTTTGTACATTATTCTCTCTCGGATTGAATGAACACGTTTCAAAAAGATTAGCCACCAAAGATTTCTAAACAAGAAACTCACCTAGTTTCTGTGCATCACCGAACCATTTACTCATGAGATTCGAAATCCTCACGTTGATGAAAACGGCTCCGGATTCTTTTGCGATGGCTTTGGCAAGCATGGTCTTTCCAGTACCAGGAGGTCCGTACAACAAAACCCCTTTTTGCGGACCGAGAAGCTTTCCATAAGAAAAGAGCTCAGGCCTCCGTAAGGGAAGAATCACCAGTTCATACAGTGCTTGCTTGATCGCATCTAATCCACCGATCGAGTCAAACTCGATCTCGATGTGATCCGGGTTAATCACGTCACACGCGATAACGTCCTGTTATAGATACGAAATAAAAATAAAAGGAAAATAAATCAATTTTTACCACCAAACTAACTCCACACCAATCTTCGACACAATATCCACTTCCATCGTTATATTGAAAATGCTAACAAAAGGGAATCTTTTAGTCCTTTTCTAAAGCATAAAAATTAACAAACAGTTATTTGTTTGAAAGATTAAAGCTCAGTGCTTTCTAGTTATATACTTTTGTGGAGATTTAAGAAGACTTTATTTGTTTCCAATTGAGCAGCAAAACTGTAAAACGGTTCAACAGAACGCTGTACAGTTTCCACAATCAAACCCCTAATCAGAAAAAGAAAACAAAACCTACACAATATTCTGAACAAATAACGAAACAAACCCTACAATTACAAACACTAAGTGAATAAACCACTACGCTTAGATTTTGATCATCCTTATCCCTAATAACCGCAAAAAATCCCCAAAAACAGAAACTTTAATCAACGGGGAAAAAAATTTGAAACGTACCTCGTAAGGAGTGGTGTGAATGAGAGGACGACCTAATCGCTTGGAAATCTCCTTTTTGTGCTCTAGGGCTTTCTTCGAGGCCTCTCGGTTCGGGTCCAAGTGTCGGAGTCCGGCGAAAAGGACCAAGCAACTCAGCGCAGCGCTCGCCGCGTAAAGAACCAGCTCTTGAAGAAACTTTGTCTCCGTTGAACCTCCCATTCCGACGATTAACGAACTCTTCTTCGTCTCAGATTACGTATTGGGGAAATTCGAAGACCTTCCAAAGAAGAAGCGGAAGAAGAAGAGACGATTGTAGGCTTGATTGTGTAGGAAGATCAAGGGATTTCTTTTTATTTTCTTTGTTTTTTTTTTTTAATATCTTATTAAGTAATTATTTAGATGTTTGGGTCGATTTACAGAAACAGCCTTTGCGTAATGCGGTCGTTTATTTGTATCCACAGGGTCTTTTCGTAAATTCAGGATTTTGGTCTGAAACGACGGTGGAATTAAATGGGCTAAATAGTAAGCCCAGTCGTTTTGATGACGTGGACTTTCTGATCGCTATTTTGGGCTTAAAGCTTTATTAGCTGGCCTGTTATTACAACACGGGTGGGGTAGGCCATTAAGCCCAAGAGTTGTAGTCATGGGTTTTATTAATTTCTATTTAATGTGGGAATTGTAGCTTGGTTAAAATTAATCTTAAAAATAGCATGTCTACAAAATTTTATTTTGGCACTCTAACAATGTAGCCAAATAAAAACGTTGAAATTTCAATTAAACCCATACTTCATAAGTTTTAACAAAAACTTCATTTGCTGATGTGGCAAGATTTTAAGCGTGTAAAAATATCAATTTTGTCCTCTCCTTGAAAATCGCACATTTTACTTTATTCATTTTTTCAGAAATTTAAAAAATTAAAGGTGATGATTACACTCTCGCAATTTAGGTAACTGTCTTCCTAATACATGTATATTATTAGTGTCCATCAAAACGATAAAAAAAATCAATGGAAAAAGTCCATAAGAAGACGATGAAGAAGAACACCGATTAACACTAGTTAACGATTATTAATTGTGCAGAATCTCAAATAAAAACATAAAGACAACCACATTAATAATAATTGAAGGTTATTAACGAAAATTTTATTGTAATTAACTATACAAGATTTATAAGTAAAACCCGAGAAAGTATGAAAAAGGGCACTAATAAACGCATCTGGAATAAAAATTAAATATATTTAGAATTGATGGATGAGCAACATCGATCTCTTCCACATGCGTCTGATCAACACCGATTTCTTCACATTGACGGACATCCTACATCCACTTCAGGGCCACCACTGCATCGCTGACCAGCACCCGACCTTCCTTGTCATGGGCATCCTCTATACGCTTTGTTCCGGTCGTCGTTGCCAAAGTTGAGGAATAGAGAGTTTCTATGGACAAGATCTCCACCACACCCAAAATTTTCAAATTATTACTACAAGAAAGTAAATAAATTCTCTAATTTTTTGAAAAAAAATATGGAAATAAAAACAAATAGGAAAACTGCCGGAACGAAAAAAAACACCGTTTTGGAGCTTGAAACAGCAAAAGTTGGCTAAAATCATTTGCCCGTTTTCACTCAAAAATCACTACCGATTCGCGAAATTTACATGTTTTGATCTGATACTCCACCAAAGAGAGAGAGAGAGAGAGAGAGAGAGAGAGAGAGAGAGAGAGAGAGAGAGAGAATCAAATTTTCAATCAGGTATTAATATCTTACTAATTAGAAAATTGATATTTTTATTTTGAAAATAAATACAATTAATTAATTAATTAATAGGGATAAATTTGGTACAAAATAGTTTATTACATTTGTCACATCTTTTTTTTTTTGGTAAAATAAAATACTTAAAACGTTGACATATTTCGGTAACAAAAAAAATATGAATATGTATATACATTGGAACACTCTGTGGTTCAAAATATAACGTAGTAAGAAAACCACACATATCTAGCAAATAACTTATGTTTATTCTCTTCCCTCGAAAAACATTTTTCTTCTCTTGAAAAATAAACTTTATAAAGGGTTTTAGACTATGAGATATGGACTAACAACTTTGCCCGGTATATAAATTTAAGGCATTTTAGGGAAAGAAATTCCAATATAATGTCATGGCAATTGAATATAGACTTTATAAAGATGTCTACTTCATTCTAGAATTAGGAAACCAGTAGCTTTTGACATTGTTTTATCACTTTATATACACACGCCACATTTGTTTGTTTGCATTTCATTGATTGCACACACACACACACACACATTGTTTCTTGTCATCATCGTTGAATTTATGTAATTGCTCTCACATAGAGTATCACCACGTTCTACGATCGACACGATGCTTACATAACCTATATATATATTATATATATATATATATATATATATATATATACACATATTTTGATAAGGCCAACTAAGTTATGTTATAGCTTCTTTTCGATCCAAAAAAAATAAAAGGTTATGTTATAGCTTCTAGGCGTTGAAAATTACTATGTATAGCGATGGGAGATATATCTTGGACCACTTGACACTTATCATTCAAGAATCAAGTTCATTGAATACCCAAATTTGTGATTTTTTTTTCTTCTTTGCTAGCAGCCAAATTAGTAATTTAGATCAAGATTTTAAATTTCGATGAAAATCGATGACGGCGCCGCTGTCAGAGCAAAAACGGCCGATAAAAAACAGTTTTTTTATTTTGTCGACGTTTTTCGTTTTTTGTCGTTTTCGGAGTATGTCCTCGTTTTTTTTAAATTGAGAGAATTATACTTAAATGAGATTCAAACTCAAACCCTACACTTTGGGTGCATAAGTTTTTACCACTAGATCAAGTTGATAAACTTGTTACATTTTATACAATTTTAATACAAAATATGTAAATAGAAAACTTTAATATATAAATCAATATAAAAAAAAGAAAATAATAAAAATATAAATATTATGAATATAAAATTATACCGATATATATATATATACATATGTATATGTTTATTTATACAATTATATATATATATATATATGTATTGGGTATAAATACGTTGAGATTGAAATTAACGAGAGTATTTGATATGATATTGGAGCAAAAACAATAAAGTATTGAATATTATAAAATATAAATTAGCATAAATTTCAAATTTAAAAATCGAAAGATACATATATATATATATATATATATATATATATATATATATCAAACATATTATATAACATTATTTCCGTTCGATTTTTTATCGGCACAAAGAAACGGTATTCTATGGTGAGTGGCTAGTGGAAATGTGAATAGAGATTTAGATAAGGATGGTTAGAAGAAAAGAGATAGAGATAAGCTAAAAAAAAAAATTAATTGATTTGCTTCAATTATTTTTCGATCACCTTATCTCATATAAAACTACTATATCAATCATCAACAAAGGACCAAAAAGAAATTGGAACTACTTTAAAGCATAGCCGTAGACACGAATGGCCCTTGAAGAGAAAAGTCAAGAATAAGACAAAGAGAGTACAACATGTCAACATTAATATTGACTCTGAGTTTGTTATTCATTGACTCTGAAATTTTCATTGTATGCCTTGCCTTTTTACATTAGAGATTCAACCCTTTGGCCTCTTGAGCTTTTTGCTCTAACGTGAGAAACTAAATATATTCCTAGTAGCAATGAGACAAAGAGAGTACAAACACGTAAATTGACTCTATATTGTTATTCATTGACTTTGATATTTCTCATCACATGCCTTTTCACATTAGAGATTTGCTTCTTTGACTAGTAGAGTTTTTTTGCTCTAACATGAGAAACTAGATACATTCCTAGAACGTAACGGCATTTTCAAATAATGCCTTTTTTTCGTTTTATAAATAATCGGCTAAAATATAATCGCTCTCTAACACTCTTATTCTACCGTAAACCCCCGTATAACTTAGGTCTAAAACCCTAAATTTCTAGTCCAAACTTTCCCTCGCAAGACGAAATAGTTTACTTGGCCGACAAGAAACGCATACAAATCGGAGGACCAATCTTCGCAAGGGCGAGAATCGAAGAGGGAAGAATCCATAGCCCGTCCCCGCATATCAAACCCGACGCGACGGCCGGGATCATGAGGGACGCGCCCGGCCGGTCTAGCTTGTGCCACAAGAAAACCACAAGACTTCCGACGCACATGTCGATCGCAAAGTACGCCCCGACGAGGAACGGCACGGCCATTGCCATCGGGAGCGGGACCCACTTCCCGATTCGCTTCGGCGCAAGGTCACGGAAGAGGTTGGCCCCGACCGCGAACGCAAAAAACGCGTAGCACAGTTGGAGGCAGTGCAAAGGAAGGGCCGAGAAGCCCTCGATCCCCAGGATCGCCATGTTTCGATAGATCAGCGCGTACGGTGCTTTGTACTCGCCTTCGGGGTTTCCCACGTCGAAGGCCTTGTAGAAGAGGAAGAACGTGACCGGAGCGACCACGCACCCGATGGCCGTCCCGATCGCCTGGCTCACCAGCATCGACCGAGGGGACGTCAGTGTCAGATGTCCCGTCTTGAAATCGTGCATCAAGTCTGAGGATATCGAGACGATGGACTTGATGAGGCCGCACCCGACGAGCCCGGCCACGATCCCGTTGTCGTTCCCGGCCAGACTGGCGAGGACGAAGAGCGCAACCTTCCCGTAGTTGTAGGCCATGTTCATGTCGGTGAGCCCGGCTCCGTACGCGTTGCAGAAGCTGAGGGACGGGGCGAGCGTGTACGCGACCACGACGTAGTACCACTTGAGCTCTGGGAACATTATCGGTATGACGATGATCGAGATCACCGAGAAGAACACGTAGCCGACGCAGGCGATCCAGAACGGGATGTGGTCTTTCACGAAGAGCTCGTTTCTCCGGCGATCGTCAAGAGTCTCGCTTTGGTCGACCATTGCTGCGTGAACATACAAGGAATAGTTGAAGAGTAACTCTCTTAACGAATATTTTGATGTCGGACTCTAAAAAATGCTCTCTCAAAATGTTAGTTTTTTGGCCTCACACCTCGGGCTGAATCTCATTACTTCAAGAACAAAAATAATGACTTTCAAAAATGCAAAAAAAAAAATGAATGAATCCATTAAGGATTTAAAAAAGAATTAGTCGGTTGTTGAATTTAGCAAAGCGGAGTTTCGTCTCAAAATTAACAAGACTTACATGCTTTGAACTCCTTGTCTTTCTTCATCTTGGCATGGATGCTCAAGCCGGTGAAAAACATGATCTTGACGAAATTATAGAGCCCATCTCCGAGTATCAAAGCAATGGAGATAAACACCTGAAAAAACGAAGAAGAAGAAAAAAAGGCACATCCATAAGTTGAAGTTCTCAAAAGAAATGGATTGATTTGTGTTGGTTTCATATTCAAATTCAATACCTTGTAACCAGTCAAACTCTTCATACTTCCTTCAGACAAAGTCTGAGGAAACCACTCTCCTTTGAGACCCCGGATGAGAGGCCACATGACTCCCCAAGAGAGCACCGCTCCGAGAAGCAACGACAAATTCACAAGATGAGAGCAAATCATCCCCGCCCCAACGTAAGTCGCGCTGAAATCAAAATAGAATCTGCACCCAAAAAAAAAAAGATTCAATAAACGAGTCGTGAAATTATCGGTTTTCTAGGAGTTCTTTTAATTTTTGGCGTACGAGTTTCGCCAAGCTTGGAGCCCCAAAGTCGGGAACTGAGAGAAGCCGCAATTGTCTCCGCCGGTGTAGAACCACTGAAAGAATCCCCACACAAAGCTAATTGAGAAGAATCTCATGAACCCTTTTACCTGCTTCCTGAAATTAAATACAAGTTTTTTTTTTTTTTTTTAGTCATTTCAAAATTCCCTCTATTAACTAAACCTCAAACAACACCAATTTTTTCACTTACTTGGCCATCACGTTTCCCTTGGGCGTGTGGAATCCATTGATGAGAACAGCCGTTGCAGTCCCACTAGGATACGCTAATTTATAGTCAATTATCATAATCTGCAAAATAAAAAACGAAAAACAATAAGAAATAAATCAATAATCACTGTAAAGAAGCACTTTTTCATATTCTAAATCCATATTTTTTTAAGTGACAAAAATGACTCTACTTTACCAAATCACACACATACCCAACTTTATTGATCAAAAAACAGTTACACCAACAAAAAAGGGGAAACAAAAACAAATCATATAAATACCTTTCTTAGAGGAACCAAGGCCAAGAGACCAACAAAGCAACTAACGAAGAGAAAGCCTGTCATCCAAGCAATTCCAGGCTCTTTGGTACTGCCAGCTGTATTTCCCGGCGTGTCGATCCCAGCTTGCAAGTAAGTCTTCGTATTTAACCCCAACAAATACGAACCAAACCCACCTACAAAATAAAAAAAAAAAAAAACCCAAATCAAATCAAAACAAACCCTAGAAAAGAAAAATTAAAAAAGGTGGTGTCTTTGTTTCTATAATTACGAAATTACCTCCGACGGCAATGCTGTAGCACGCGACGGCGCAAGTCTGAATCACGGTGTTCTCTTGGCGCGTGAAGGGCTTAGAGGTAATTCCGGCTCTGTGTAGAAGCTTGGTCCACGACCGTACGAAGACGAAGGCGAGAAGAGCCGCCGAGACGTTCAGGTTCGGAACCAGACCTGTGGTCAGGTTTAGCTTCATGACTATGACGCTGTACATTGTTCCGATGACTAGGCTCGCGAAAAGCCCGCGAATCGTTATCTGTTTGGTCCAGTGTTCGATCTTGCTTGCGTCATCATCTATTCCTCCTCGGCCGCTCTCTTCCACGTCGTCTCTCTCGAAGTCAAACCTCTGTATCTCCGTTGACCCGTTTCCGTTTATGTTCGAAACCGCCATTTCTTTTTCTTCTCTTTTCAGCGCCTGAAATGGTTGGATTTGATTGGGTGTTTATGAGAAAGATTTGATCTTTTTACCTTTTTTATACTCTCTCTCTCTCTATATATTTTCTTCTTCTTGGTGGATTGGAAATGGGTTAGTTTTGTGTCACTGAAAAGACTTCCAATTTCTGGGTTCGACTCTCTGAATAGCCATTTGTTTTTGTGCAAGTTTAAAGAGTCTGGTCAATGGTTTTTTTAATATATTTCTTTTGGAGTTTGGGGTGAGATAAGAGATTTATTTTGGAGGGCACACAAAAGAAGATGAAGAAGAGGTATATATATATATAGAGATATATTATTGTGTAAAAAGGCTCTCTGGGGTGGACTTTGATCAGAGGCACAAGCCACGGAGTGTGGTCATTTGTTTCAAATTCAATGTTCAATATTTAGAGGTATATCAGAGAGAGAGAATTTATTTTCATTGAATGTACTGCAAATTGCAAAGTAATTCGTGTGATTGTATTTTCAGTACAACTAAACATTACGTTGTTGTACTACACAACCTGAAAACTCTTTGGTTACTATTTGAACCGAAAAGTGAGGCAACAACTCAACAAATCTTAATAAATTATAATTAAGCAAAAAAAGAATTAAAAATTAAAAAAAAAAAACAAAAATGAAAAATGAAAAATAATATTCTAGTTGACTTGACTAGTCTTTCTCTCTCTTTCGATATCGAATTTTAGGCGGTTGGTAAATGATGGGATGTTTGTGGCTTGGAAGTATTAAGAAATGAGTACGACGTGACTCACGATTTTTTGCTATCCATACACTGCGTGACACGTGGAACAATTTTAAACAATTTTTAAGCTTTATGTTTTTTGTAGGAGAGTCGTGAGTCGTGAACTCGTGACAAAAATCTTTACTGTTAAGAAATAAAGTTTTTGGCTTTTTAGTTTTACTACTTTTTTTTTTTGGGAAACATTTAGTTTTACTACTCTGCGGTCAAGTTCTTTGCTTGAAAGTGTCCCTCCTTTTTTTTTTTTTTAATATCTTGGGAATTTATTTCCTCGTCCGAATTTTACCATATGAGGGTGGATATTAATTAAAAATTTAAAATACGATTTTGTGGACTTTGGGAATTGCGATTTTTAATGTACGATCCCAAAAAGAAGTTAAAACAGAAAGAAAACGTGGAAGAGTTGGAAATTTTTTTTTCCTTCTAGGTGGACCCGGATGGCGACATAGCTGTGATTCTTTAGTCCATTTTCGATCTAATAAATAAATACCTTAATTTAATTTCCCAATAAAATATATAGGATGGTATTAATCATTGAAATTCAAAATGCACATACGTTGACCATTTATTTAGTACTTAATCATTTCTTAAAATATTTTCAATTACAAATAATAATAAATAAATAATATAAAAAACTTCAACATTGATTTTGCACTTGAACTCCAAATTGGTTAGAATTTCGATAAAAATTATCGACAGATTAACACAAATTAACGAAGGATGTCAAGATGTAGTGACAAATCATATTCCAGAAAAATTTCATTGGTATAAATTTGTGAGCATAGCTGGTTTAAGCTGGCCAAAAACATTACAAATCTGATTTTCAACTTTTATATAATTCCAATTAAAAGTTAATTGATACTCATTATAAAAATAAAAAATAAAAAAAAAAAATCCGACTCATAAGAGAGCGAATGATTATTATAGAGAAACGAATGTGATCATAAGGTAAAATTTGAAATCTACCGAACACTATCAAAGAGATTGGATAAGTTGGTGAACTCAAAGACTAGTCAAACGCTTAAATATCGAGACATAAGTCACGTCCAACTTTATAACATTTTATGCCACGAGACAAGATTGTTATCAACATATAACTGTCCAATTCTTATACAAAATGACAATTGCCATTTTGATGTCACGCAAGAATGATGTGGACTGGCAATTACTAGAATAATCGTTCAAATCTGGGTCTGATCAACTCATAATCCTCGTTCTAAGAAGATATTTTTCCACAATTTATGAACATTTATCCTTGAATTTATATGTCTTGCATAGAAAAATCAAGCATATATATATATATATATATATATATATATATATAATTTGTAACAGTTTATTTCATTTAGAATAAATCTTATTTTTTGCCCAAGTTATTTAATTTGTCATTTGCCTTATGGGCTTACATATCTCTTGGTTGGAATTTTATGTAACTTGTTTTTTTAAGGTGAAAATATTCTTATATGCTTGTGATTTTTTATAGACTTAGAATTTCGCATGTCAAATTTGCGTTCTTAATATTGGCATTCGATTTTCAAAGAACGATAAAAAAAAAAAAAAAAACAAACAAAAAAACGTTAAAGAAGACCAAAAAGAAATGAAAAACAGAGCCATACATTTTTGTACTGTTTTTGCACCGGTAAAAAAAAAGTGTTATAAATGATTAAATGTAATTGTATTCGTATAACTTGACATTCGAACGTACAAGTGAGATCGAATAATGTGTTGATGTTCATGTACGGTCATTTATAAGAAAATTCAATGGTAGGTGTGAACGAAGGTGGTACGTGCTTCAAAGGCAATGTAGCAATAAATGAGTTATGAAAAGTTTAAGAAGATAATATTAACCAAAAAAAAAAAACTATTTGTCCATGATAACGACATTTTAGCGAAACATATAGCATAGGAGAAAGAAACTACGTTTGATTTAAGAAGCTTACAAATCGAATAGCAAGTCCTGCATATTTGTCCTCGACAATTTTTTTATTTTTTTTTTTTTATATTTTGCTCATGTCTAGTTTTTAATATATTATAATGACATCTTTTAATATTATGTTGGCATTGATCAAATCATATTGGCATAGCTTATTAAGTAAAGTGTTTAGTAAAATAATTTTTAATAAAATTTGAAAAATATAAAAGAAAATAGAAAAATAATATTTTTCGTAGTTTTTAGGGAAAACATTTGTTTCAAAAACAAAATATAAAATCATTTTTATAAAAGCAAAACTATGTCAAACGATGTCATTAAATAAAACTTATTTTCTATATATCATATTGAAGAGTGATTATAGCTTTTCCCCCTTTTTTTTTCGAAGTAACAGGTTAGTTATAATTTGTTATGTCTACATATGATTTTAATGTGGTTCACTTGTTATACAATCGATTGGAAACTATGAAATTGCAAAATAACTAAATTTTAGTTAATTAGCTATTATTTCTATTAATAAAAAAATGGATAATGAAAAAGATTGTTTTACCGAAAATTGATTCCCATTTAAAAACACGTTATAGATCTAAAATTCAAAATCAAGTATTATTCATTGATTCAAATAATATTAATTTGTTGATTTATTTTCAAATTAACATGAATCATTTATTCTCTTATCATTTTCATTTATTTTTTTATTTTAAATCCTTTTGATTTTCTTTCAATATTAAAATTTGTGATTTCACTCTTGTTAGGGACATGCAAATGCCTAAACTCATAATTAAGGTTCAAAAAAGTCTTCGATAGATAAAACATGATGTTTTACAAAAAATAAAAATTAGAACCAGTCTAAACTAAAATTTTAAATTTTTGAATTTAGACCAAACCGATGGAAAAAAAATCGTTTTAGATCAAAACATCGATAAATATGTGATTTAACTCGATTGAATGGTTCTCATTTTATTGCACACATAATCACAGGGGTTCTATAGTTAACTAGCCACGTAAATTTTGATAAACAGTCAACGTTATATTAATTTTGCAAAGTAACCATCAGCAGAAAATAATGGTATACATATATCGAAAATATTAAATAAATTAACATAAATTAAGTTTGCCACATGATATGCAGTGGCTATAGTTGAAACGCTAGCTAAATAACAATGTTAACGTTAAATTTTTCTAATCACAACCGCAAGCTTTTGAATCCGTGGGGCATGAAAGTAACTTAAAAGAATAACGAAACTAAAATTAAAAAGGCTTCTAATAAGAAAAAGTGAAAAGGTTAATTATCAATATTGTATTAGTTTCTTCTTCTTCTTCTTTTTTCTTTTATAGAATTGCCATTGAGACAATTTAGATGCCAGTTTTTTTTAATTATATATTGAAATCATTATATAATAATATACCAAACAAAACAAGAAGATAACTCAAATCATTAATATAATAAATAAATAAATAAAACCATGGCGATTTTCTCCACTTTTTAGTTTCTCCTCCTTAGTCCTTACCATATACGTATAAGGCATAGAGAATTAGAGACTACAAGTGGATGTTTGGCTAATAATATCAGATCCACTTCTTTAATTATTTTATTATTATATTTGATTTGTTACAATACTATAATTTAATATAAACACATTATATTCGTCGTGGAATGTGACATAAGCATCATATTTTTTTGTTTATATTTTAACTTTTTCATCTAAACTCAAATTTGATCAATAACTTTTTAGTGGATGGAGATTTGGTTATCTAATATATGTGTGCTTTATAGAAGTTTTATTAAGTAGTCTTCAATATATTGATCTAGGAGAAAAGGAATCATTAGGTCACCAAAAAGTGACATAGAATAAAGAGAATTATAGACTGAAAATAGAGAATAAAATTGTTCGGATGATAAAAAGGAGCAATAAAATGCCTGATTTATACTTGTAGGTGTCACGCTATGTATTTGATTATCACTGAATGGGAATTTGATCCAGAACTGAAGCTGACGGTGGTTAAATTATAGATAAATAAATTGTATACAAATATTTTTATAAAATGTCTAAATTATTTTCATGAAAATAGTGTTCGGAGGTCATTTCGATGAGTGTTTTTTTTTATGTCTCGGAACAAAACAATCCAACTGGGCTTGGTCCAAAAGTCAGTCCACGCAACAAACATGCCTATTGGGCTTAGATAGACCTTTGGGCTTAACCGATCCTAAACAAGACTTCGTTTTACAATTTTTTTTTTCTTTGGTTAATTTATTCTTTGGCATCAGTTCATTTACTTCACCAAAATCAAAATGAATATCTGAAAGGAACATACAACTGAAAAATCAAATGTTCTAATATTGATCTTTTCATATGGTAACTAGTTTGGTCGTTCCGGGTTCAAAGTTTATGGACTGCAGAAAATGCATGCTCCTTTAAGATTTATCATAAATCATGTAATTTTGGCCAATACTGTCACATGCGCTTACACTGTTAATACATATTTATTATACAAGTTAGCTCTATTAAACTCCAAAATAAAATTATCAGGTACGGCAACAACATGTAATTTTAATTATGCGTTCAAAATATTTAATCCACTTTGTACAATAAACGAAGCTCGAAATTAATTTTATCGTCGAAATTAGGCAATTGAATTTTATAAAATTGAATGCCTTCAAATCTGTCAATCCATCCTTAAAAACACATATAAAATAGCAAAAATTATTTATAAAACCTTCAAATTTTCAAGCAAAATACTAGATTTCAAAATAATTAATTGTGCTTTTAATAAAATTTAATCCACAATAAATTTAAACAAAATTCTAGTTCAAAATCATATTCCAAATCTCCCCTCCAAACAGTAAAAAAAATGCGAAAGCAATTTATTCTTAAATATTAAATAACTAATAAAGTTAAGAAACACAACAATATCAACGAGTGTTTCTCCAAAAAAAATATCGACGAGTGTTTCTCCAAAAATAAAAATAATAAAATCGATAAGTCAGAATGAATTAGTGGAGAAAATAGACGTCATTTTCTAATAATAGCCATCCGTAATTTTGGTGAAAACGAAGGGCTTATTTATAACTAGTCAATGTAGAGTGAAGAACTCTTCGGAAATCTAAATACATTAATAAACTATATTTAAGTAATAATAAACTAATACCTTTGAATTTCTTGACAGTCCTTTGACGAAACGAAACAACAATCTCTCTCTCTCTCTCTCTCTCTCTCGTTCGTATCGCAGGTGCTCTCTCTCTCTCTCTCTCTCTCTCTCTCTCTCTGCTCCACGATCTCAATCCTCTTTCACTCGATACGATTTAGCATCATGTCTATTCAACGTTTTTCTTGTGGTTTTTCTTTTTGTTGAGTCTCTGAGAGTTTGTTTTTTGAATGTGAATATGCAGTGAAAGACATGGCTTCAGATGGGAAGAATGTTCTCGGTTTCGAAGAAGTGTCGAAGCACAACGCCACCAAGGATTGTTGGCTTATTATCTCTGGAAAGGTCAGATCTTTTTATTTTTTTTTAATTTTTTTCTATTACACTGAATTAAAAATAAAAGAAGAAGAAGAAGAAGAAGAAGAGAGATTTGGTCTATTCATTGATTAAGCGTTGAATGTGTGTTTTGTTGTTGAGAAAACTAAGCTGAATTCTGGATTTGTTATCGCTTGATTTATTGAATTTATTTTAAGCATTGTAACTTTGCTCATAAATGTTCTTGGTATCCTTTCCGATTTACGATTTCTGTGATAAAAATTGAAGCCTTGATATTTAGATTTCTAAAAATCCAAGAACAATAGGTCAGGTACTTGAACTCAACTATGATTCAGTCACAAGAAACTAAACTGAATTGGATTTGTTTTCCCTATTGTGGTTGAAGGCGTGAAGCTTTAGATTTTCAATATCTTCAACGAATTAAGCCTTTTTATTTCGAAGGAATCGAAGTTCAACGGCTCGTCGTGGCTATAAGAATCTTTATCATGCTCCTTTTAAATTATCTTCAATTGAACATTCTGTTATTCTTCTAAATAATTTAATTTGATACTTTGAAAGTTGAAACCCATGATTCGAATACGACCGAAAAGTATCGCATCGGAAGATTAATGTTTAATAACTCATGTTCTGGGACTCCTCTTTTCGCTCGATAAAGAATCGAAGGTTTTATCGGAACCGGGTTTCGCTATATAGAAGAAATTACCTGGCACACGTACTTTTCAATACATATATTATTTTTTACACCTTTCAATTCAAAATATTACAATTTGTCGAAGCTTTTGGAAGTCGATATTCACGGAACAAGCATAAAAAAAAAAAAAAAAAATCTATATTGCTAATTTAGTGTGTATTTGATAGGTGTACGATGTGACACCATTCATGGAAGACCACCCCGGAGGTGACGAGGTTCTTCTCTCGGCTACTGGTAACGCATAATATCATAATCATTATCATTATCATTATCATTATTTTTATTTTTTGTTTTTTTTTTTTATCGATTTTGTTTGTGTGTGGTCCGGTCAAAGTCAACATCGAGCTCTGATTTTTCGCAGGCAAAGACGCGACGAACGACTTTGAAGACGTTGGGCACAGCGACACTGCGAGGGAGATGATGGAAAAGTACTACATCGGGGAAATCGACTCGGCTTCGGTGCCCACGAAGCGGACCTATATTCCTCCGCAGCAGGCTGCGTACAACCACGATAAGACCCCCGAGTTTGTGATCAAGATCTTGCAGTTTCTCGTCCCAATCTTGATCTTGGGACTCGCCTTCGCCGTCCGACACTTCACCAAGAAAGATCAGTAGAGGAGTACCCGAAAAAAATCGAAACTAGTGTCCTGTTTTAGATTTGGAGTTTATTATTATTATTTTAAAATAAAAAATAAAAAAAAATTAAAAATCTTTTGGTGGTGTTTTACTGTTTTATGGGTGGTGTGTGTGTCCTCTAAGTGAATTGGAAAATGTTTGCCGTTTTTTTTTTGTTGGAGGGACTAGAGAGAGTTCTTTAGACTTATTTTTATTTATTTATTTAATTGTTTCTCCATTCATTCTCTTCCATTATTGGATAGATGAATTGTGTGTTACAGTTTAGAATAAAATCTTGAACGGATACAAATTTGAAGAAGTAATACAAAATTGTTATCTAGAACGTTTCACTTTCAAACTTTACTATGGGACAATTTTTATGTCCTTTATATATATGTATCCTAAGTAACTTTTTACAGTTGCAAATTGCAACAAGTATTTAATTATTTCTGATTACAGATAAGAACAAAGATGTCCTCATCAATCAATAAAACCACCACATTTGGTACAACTCATAACTAAATCTGGGGTTGGAACCGGAAGGGACCAAAAACTTTGGTTCCAACTTGCAACTCCCACAAAAATTCCCGTTACTTTTGGTTCTGTGAACAGAAGTACCCGAAAAAAAACCCGGAAGCTGTACTGTTCCGATTTGTTTGTTTGTTTTTTTTTTTTTTTTTTTTTCTAATAAAATTGGATCTTTGGATTATCCTATTGTCCAAATTATCATGTTCACCGGCGAACTGCTATATTCTCCGCGACAAAGTGTTGATTTGTTTTCAACATTAACTGTTCAATTATTATTATTATTATTATTTTTTTATCTTTTAATTAGAACCATAAATTGCTGGCTTGGAACGGAAATTATGGTTACAAACAGCCGGTATTTTCGTTATTTAACGGCTGAAATCTTTTCGTTCGGTTACGAGAAATTTCATTCCAGAAAATATATTTCGGAATTCCACTCTGATCTATGTATGTTCCGTTTTGATTTTTATTATTTTATTATATTTTAATTCTTAGGCGTATTCAAAATTTAACTTTTTTCCCTCCGGAATTCTTATTAGAACGGAACGCCAAAATTCTGACCGGACGAAAAGATTCCACTCCATCGGAATGCCTAGGGTTAGTCATAGCTCATAACCTATTAGCTTTCATGGAGGGAAAATATTTATAGTGGAACATAGTGGGTATGGCTATGATATAGGGACATATAAAATTAAAATAGTAAACACCTTAACAACGTTGATCCAGAGATTCAAGATTGAAGAATAATGCTAGAAAAATGACAAAAGACGTTAGTGGAGATAGTGGTGAGAGAAATAAATCTTAAGAATATTAAAGATATGCCATGATCTAAAAACATTTTATAATCATATTATCTATATTATGGTAATGGGTCCAGCAATATCAATTAAACAAAAGAGATAATGTAGTATTAAGAAACATCTTTGTTTCTTTAAACTAATCCATTCATTCTTCATTCACCGGCGTCCAGTCCCAGTCCAGTCCAAATACAATCCCAATTCTCAATGACTTGTTTCTTAACTTAGAAAGAAAGAAAAGAAAAAAAAAAATTTAAAGAGTAGACAACAAGAATCGAATCAAAGGGATAAAATACAAGCCATTACGATTCATGGCCTTTTTTTTTTACTCATCCCACAACATTGTCCGTACGAAAGACTAGTTCGGTATCAAGTAGAAAGAGAGAGAGAGAGCTTCTTCTTCTTCTTCTTCTTCATCTTCTTCTTTATCTACCTAACCTACAACGAGCCGGGTTTTGCGGGCGGGCCCGAGAACGAAGCCTCGATCTTATCGTGGAGCGTCACGACGAGATCGTGAGCATCGTCTAGAAGCTTCCAAACATCGAGATGTCCCGACATACTGTTGCACTCGCGGAGGATCTCGTCCATGCTGCTATACTTTTCGATGATGAGCTTTCTGCGCTGGAGCACCGAGGCGGCGATGGCGTAGAGCAAGAGATCCTCCGTGGGAGGCGCGCGCTGCCTTATCCTGCTCCACGCGGATTTCCCGACCCCGGCCCTGATCGCGGCCTGGTCGGCCCACATGACCTCCCACAGACAGACCGTCTGCTCGTAGCTCAGCTCTCTCCGAAAAAGCACGACGACCATCCGATACACGAAGAAGCAATCCTCGGCCTCGAGCTTCTCCAAGTGGCGGTACAGATGCGAGTCCTTGCTCCGGATGATCTTTGACACCGTGCTGAGCTGTCTCCGGATCCCGACCTCGTCGAGCCGGAAGTTGTGGCGGGCTTTTTTCATGAACCCCACGAAGCACCAAAAGGCCTCGTGGTCCTCGGAGACCACGGCGACGATCGGGGACAAGAGATCGCTCATTCCTTGGCAGTACCCGATTTCCGGGTCGTGGATCGCGTAGGCTTCGAGGATCGCGACGAGCCGGGCCGCGTGGAATACGCGGCACGGCTCGAGATGCTCGTAGTCCTTTAAACCCACCGCCTCGGCCGAGCGGTTCGCGGTCTGCTCGGAAACGCTCGCCTGGGCCGAGGAGTACGGGATCCAGTCGGCGTTCGCACGAACCGCGTCTAGACGAATGATGCGCTGCCACGTCATGAAGTCTTCCTCGGTCGGAAGTTTCGGTTTGACTCGTTCCTCTTCTTCTTGTTCTTTTTCTTCTTCTTCTGGGGTTTCTGTGAGAGGGAAGGGCTGAGAAACTTCGGCGTCGTCGGAGGATTCGGAGTCGGAGGAGTCGGTGTTTAGAGCGGAAGAAGAGTCGGCGTTTGTGATTCCGTCCAAGAGAGTGCTCGAGGGATCTTCCGAGTATTCGTTTTCGGGGCTTCTTTCCTCGCTAGAGAGAGACTCCCGAGCGCTGACCGCGTCATCGGAGCTCGGAGAATCCGTCTCGTGAATGAGAATACCGCTGTTATTGTCGCCGTTCCTTCCCTCGAAACTGATTTCGCCGATGTCGTTCAGCTTGTAGCTCTCGCTGTTTCGCTTCAAGAGTCGACGGCATTGTCTGCGCAGTTTCTCATATTCTTTTCTGCATATGTATAGAGAACGAGATAAGCGTATAGCGCGAATCGAACCATAATTTCTGAATGAGCTTTCGAATACGTGTACCTTTTCTGAGTTCTTATTGCATCTCTTTCTTCCTTCGAACTGTTTAGCTCATATCTGTTGAAAGATAAAAAACAACATTAAAAGGTTGACTTACACGAGAAATGCATGACCATCTCAATGTATTATAAAAGTACAATAAAACGCCTATACTCGTCTATGCACCAAATTACTAATTCAGTATAATCAGAAACTATTGCACAGATTTTTAGTGCTGATCTTGATGGGCCGTGTTGTTTAATTAAATTCACAAGGGGCAATATACATAATTGATAGGAAGTAGGAACCTGAATATTTCATTCCTAAGAAAATTGGAAATACAATGAATTACAAGCTTTCGGGAGGCTTGTTCTCTCCCCCGGAAAAATACAGATTTTTGCTCAATAATCGCCCCCCTTTCTCCTTCTCTCTTCTCTTATTTATATTAAGTAATAGCGTTTACTAAGACTAACTATTAATTTCTAATTACTATTTACCCTTAAGGTCCCATTAATTTCGAAGCAGCAGAGGAACGAATCCCATATAATTTATTATCGATGCGAGAATTAAGACGAGAGAAATAAAGTGTGCTTACACTCCAAGAAGAAATGGCCAAACTTCAGCCCGAATACTCGGATCCACGCCCTACATTCAGAAATTCCCACTATGAATAGCCATACCAACGCCGCAGAACAAGATAGAACAACCATTGATTTCTAATACTGGAAATAAAATTAAATATATTAATCTTCAAGTTGTTGTAAGTAATATAGTAACTGACCCCGCTGCGAACTTTCTTCAGGAATTTCACTCCTCCGTCACGTAATTTACCATCTGGCGTAAATAAATTTTTCCATTGCCGAGGTACAAGGGCGTGCTGTTTTCTTTTTCTCCTGGACCAAGATGATTTAAGCCGTCCCCTGAAACAAAAGAAGAAACGTTAT
Organism: Urtica dioica subsp. dioica; assembly: GCF_054948205.1. Taxonomy (NCBI): domain Eukaryota; kingdom Viridiplantae; phylum Streptophyta; class Magnoliopsida; order Rosales; family Urticaceae; genus Urtica; species Urtica dioica. The sequence goes on from NC_142767.1 coordinate 22,334,987, forward strand.
ATCGCAATCGTTAACTATTTAGCTTAGGATAAAACTCAGCCAGTTAAGAGAAAAGAAAAAAAAGTAAAGATTCCGTGTTTGAATAAAAACAAAAAACAATGAACGAAAACAGACGGTTAGTAAGATGATCAGAAATGGAAGGTGTAATGTTGACAACGCAAGCACAGACAATTTCAATTTCCTAATCATCATCAGATGAGGAATCAGGAAAGTGATTGGCATTGCGTTACGAGAAACGGTACCTAGACACACAAGAAAGCTACATTTCTTCGAATTCCTAATCTGAACAAATCTAGTTAGTTGAAGGATCGCTATATTCGAAGTCAATGTTTGATGTTCTCACTAAGACAATCATTGTATAAGTTCAGTTACAACCTCTTCATATCTAAAGGAGGAAAAACAAACAATCCTTATCAGCAGTACAAACCCTAAAATACTTCACAGATACGATGAAACGCAAACGAGATCAGTGTTTGTGAAACCAGCTTAAGAAAATCAACAAAAAACCATATCCTAAGCTAAAGTCCAAACTAGAAGTCAAAATCACCACTAAATCCCAATCCCTGATTGTGGGAAGAAAACCCAAAAATAAAACGAATCAACAATTTTTAAGTTCCTAGAACTAAGTCTATGGCGAGTCAAAAAAACTGGGACTGATAGATGCGGATGAGTGTGAATTGAAGCAAACAACAAACAACACGAAAATCGAAGACCAAAGAAAAGTGAAATCAGATGAAAAAAGTGGATTCGAACTACAATATGTACTGGAAGCACGATTAAGTCCCACTCCGAGATCGAGATCTGATCGAAAACAACGAAAAAGGACTAGTAAAGATTTAAAAAAAAAAAAAAAAAAATCACTGAATCGCAGAACAAAAAGAGCTAAATTCGATTCGATTTGGAGGATGAAAAAAAGACTCACCGATCAGAATGGGAACAATAAGCTGGAGAAGAAGAAGTGACAACAAATAGAACCGAACGCAATTGAATCCACGACGACGATGACGATGAAGACGACGAACTAGACGCAGAAGGAGGGGAATTCGAAGAAGACGAAGTTTGGCTTCGTCGAAGAGCTTTCATCTATATCCTTAATTATACTAAAAAAATCGAAAAAAATTCGAAATCGGAGGTCGGAGAAGAAACTCCGTACTGTTCTAGGGTTTTCAGATTTTTCTTCCTCTGTCTTTTCTATCTTTACCTACTGGTGTAGAACATGGCAGCAACCACGACGATTCCGGCCAAGGCCGTGACGGCGACGGCGATGCTAGACGGCGGCGATGTCCTCAGCCAGAGTCCTCCGCCGCCGCCGCCGGAGATTCTGCTTTCTTCGGCGCCGAAGATTACCATGGACGAGGGTTGGAAGGTTTATTACCGAAATACCCTCGCCAGCGGTGGTGGTGGTTTTCGTTTGGTTATATACCAAAAGAAAAGAAAAGAAAAAAAAAGCTGACGAAACCAAAAACCCAACTGCTTTGCTTCGGTTTAGAGAGAGAAACAAGAGAGAGAGTGTTTTTTTTGTCTCTCTCTCTCTACACAGTTTATAAAGGGACGAGACGAGAAAGAGTGTGTGAGAGAGTAATTTTCGTAGCTCATGGGCTTCTCTTGATAAATAATGTCTCTTTTTGGCGTTTTTATTAAATTAAAAATCATGGCATTACGAAAGATTTTTGGGAAGATATTGTTTGCCTGAAATGACGGAAATACCCTAAAGCTTGCAGCAACTGGTCGTTGAGATTTTGAGGAACGACGACCGGTGACAATTTAATAATGACTTTTTTTATATTTTAATAAGTTGCGTTTTTTTTTTTTTGCTTTGAAATTTGAATAATCACGTTCTTGTTGCATTTTGTTTATATATTTTTTTACCACTAAAATTGCAGTTATTTAAGAATAGTCAAACAGATATCAAAACATGATTAGAAACTTTCAAAAATAACTCTCTCTTCCACACAAAAAAATCATTTATCATATGGATAACCATAATGTCACATATGTACAACAGTTATTCTTGAGTAACCACTAAACCATTATGTAATTAGATTGATCAATTATAAATATAATTAGATGAAAACTTAGTGGTGCTTGGACGATCACTGATTCTTCGATAAGCTCATTTTATTCATCCTAAGACTCTTTCGGGATATGGAGCCAATTGTTATTACATACAAAGCTATTAGCTACACTATGACTAAATGTAATAGATGTTATATCTTAAGACCAATTAAATTTAGGTTTATATCTTTTTTTAATGTCATTCTTTTTATCGACCTTTAATATCTCACGCTGTTGTTAGATCGAAATTATAGTGTTCTTTTATAAAAATTAATAATTTATAAATTGTAATTTCTATTTATTTGATAATAAACATACAACTTGTAAATAAAATTATTATAAACTATCTATGCAAAACGATTAGCTCGTGAGATTCAACGTTTTATATTTTTATAATTAATTAGATCAGGTATGAAGTGTGAACGTAGCCCGAAGATATAAACTTAGTATTTCATTCGAAGTATTTAAAATAAATACGACTTGAAGAATAAGGGTATTTCGGTCCGTCTAAGTAAAGAAATTTTTTTTGGAAAAATAAAGAATACTTGCAAGGAATTATTAAATCATTATTTAATGTTAAATATAAAATTAAAATAAAATTTTACTCGGCTTCGTCGACAACTTTTTTTTTTCTTGTTTGTTTTGAAAACAACTTTAAATTCAGTGTGGTGATTAACTTGATCTAGTGGTAATCTTACACATATCTCGATTGAAAAGTTCTGAGTTCAAGTCATTTGGACTACAAAAATGCATGTCTATTAAAATTAATCTTAAAATTATGTAATTTTGATCAATGGTGTCAGATGCACCAACACTGCTAATTGCTAATATGTGATGTAGTTTTGAGCAATATGACAATTCTAAAAAAACAAAAAACAGATTCAATGTGAAAACTGTGTGGAAGAAAAACCGTGACCATGTTTTCACGTACAAGAGTGGACTTATATTATCAGGGATTTATTTTTTTACTTTATCCCCTTACTTTATTTTAATTGTTTAATCAAACAATAAAAAAAATATCTCCCAACGGCGTCGTATTTTTCTGGTATTAAATGTTCTACGTCGTACAAATTCACATGCTTTGAAGTTTGGACAAAAACAAACAACTAACAAACTCAATTATAGACAAGTCGATAAGAACATATTGTGCATTGAATTTTAAGTTAGTAAGTACACCAACTCTAAACTAATCTTAGAATTGCCTTCTTTTCGTGTTACATCTTCGTAATTAATAGGCATTAATGTGCAAACTGCAAAGTATACAAATAAAAATATCTATTCTTAAAAAAATATATATATCTAGAATAAATTCATAAGATAAATAGAGTTTATGGATTTACAGGTGCCATAAACTATAAGTAATTTTAGTTTGAGCCTTGAGGTATCCATTAGGGAAAAATCATAGTGAAGGGTCAAAATCAGTCAATGAAAGGAGTGAATTTCAACATGGTCCTAATCTTCTTTAATCAGTGCTAGAATAAAATTATTAATCGGCGTGACACTTTAACTAAGTTCTGCCTAATTCCCATTCGATTGATCCGCGTTTTAGCTTCTTAGTTTTAACTTTAAACTAACACCTAAAATTTCGGTTCTCCAAAAGATGGTGACTCGTAAAAGTAAAAGTCAACAAAATGGGGCGCAGAGTCTTTGACAAAGTAAAAGAGAAAAAATAAAAAAACAAAGAAAAGCGTGGTGACTGGTGAATAACAATATAACATCGAAGTGATAAGATGATGTAATGTAAATGTAAAAAAGTAGTGGTGATAGAGAGCCTTGACAAATAAATATTTGGGGTTTTCTTTATAGTTTATTCGCATTTAAAAAAAAAAAAAAAAAAAAAAAAAAAAAAGATAAAGTAGGTCAAAGGGTAACATGCCCTTTTGTTTTTGGGGCTTAATGAAGAGTAACATGGCATTGGATTTCATGCACTAAAGCCATACTTTAAAAATAATCCCTTGTACAAGAACAAACACAATACAATAAAAAATAGTTTTATTTAGATGTTGAATTTTCTCTCTAGCATTTCTTTAATTCCACGAGGGACGGTTGTGTGTTATGTGGCATGTTATTGAGATTCGAATAAGAAACGGATAATAATAATTCATTAGCATGAAAATTGAGATCTCTGCTGCTCTACTACATCATCTACAAGTTTCTTTTATCTTTCCATTTTGCTTTCTTTCATTTGTTTAATCCACTTTTGTATGCCTATGAGATAACAAAGGAAATGAAAATTGCAAAAGAATATAATTTAGTGTCGGCCCCAATATGTTTTTGAGGCATGCCCTACATCTCCAACTCTTTTTCATCAACCGGCACAATCATGAAAGAGATTCCATGGCATAAATGTGATCCCAAAGCGAGCTCTGTGTCTTTCCAATGGACAGTGACAACACGCCTCATCACTCAACAATGGAGGAATAAAGGAAGAACACACAAAATTAATAAAGAAAGAAGAGATCTCACAACTCAATGACCTTTTTTTCTAATCTTATTATTTTTCCCATCTCAAATATATTGCTTTGGAATTCACAAAAAAAAATATTGTCACCATGTAGTGCGAAAAATGGAAGCACCATTCACGTTGCTTGCTATTCCTAACACAATCATAACCTCCATTAATCATGCTCACTCACTAGCGCAACACACCGGTAAAGTGCAATTATTATTCCCACTATTTATTTATTTGTTTTTTTTGGCTCATTGTTGAGTTTTGATTCACCGTAATGGTTTGATGATAGAAGTTGTTTATGTGTTTTATATAATCAAGGCTTCATCAAGGAAGCCATTGAACTTGTCCGTACATATACCGTGTATTCTATTTCTAATCAAGGTCAACATGCCGTGATGAAGAAAAAAAAATATATGACTTGCCTACTTAGATTTAAGGAAAAAGAAAAAAGAAATAAAAATAAAAAGTGGGGGGGCATCATAATCTTGGACCAAGAGTCAATTGCTTAAAAGATGGTCCAAGAAATTATTTGGCTCTATTATTAATCGAGGGGAAAAAAACACGCATAGCGATTTAGCAACGCAAGTGGATAATATTGGTCCGAAAACATAGCCTTTTGCTACTCTCACAAGTCACAACATGTGCTCTTCTAAGATCAAGTGGGACTGTGGGGCTTTTCTCACTTACCATGAAAAATAGGGCTCTGCTTAATGCCCCAATATCTAGTGATGTAAAACCATTATCCACCTAAAATTTATAACAAATAGTAGAAAGAAAAAAAACCATTAACAACGTCAAGCTTGGCATGAAGCAAAACCAATTCTGTTTTTCATACATTAATAACCTCTCTTGTCCTCTATCCCCAAGTTTAGAAGAGCACAGTCGATTTATTATTAAAAGCCTCGAAAATCAGTAATTATTCTTGGTAGTAACTTACTTACTTACTAACCATTCTTACAGCTTCGACGCGGCGGCGCTGTCGAGAAACCAAGTGAGCTCCCCGGCCGGAGAGACCAACTCGACGGGCAAGGTTCCGGAACCTTCCGCGCCCTTCCCGAGCGCCTTCTGGACGGGGCCGGCTTTCCCGGCCCCGGTGACGACGAGGGCGATGTGCGCGGAGGAGTTTATGACGGGGAGCGTGTAGGTGATCCGCTCCGGGGGAGGCTTCGGTGAGTCCGTGATTGAGGCGACCCACTTGTCCTTCTCTGCGACGAGAGGGTGTCCCGGGAAGAGTGACGCCACGTGGCCGTCCGGGCCCATCCCCAGAAGCATGAGGTCGAACCTCGGAAGCCCCGTCGGTTCCGAGAAATCGACCACTCCGTTCTTCGTCAGGTGTTTCAGGCACGTCTCGTAGTCCTCGGCCGCGCCCTCGGCCGAGAGAGCGTCGTTTATGGCGTACACGTTACCCGGGGGAATCGGGACCTGCCAAAAAATAAAAAAAATAAATCGATTTTACAGAGATAATGACGGTGTTTGATAGGAACCTTAGTACTTCATTACCAAAAAAAAAATAAAAAATGGCTACGTAAGCCACCTAAACTATAGGAATTGTAAATTAGACAACTTTTGGTAAATACTTTGTAAATAGCCAACTTGCATACGTAACAGCCTATTAACTACCTTTTATACAAGTTTGATTGAATTAAATAAGTCTTTTACTAATCTATTAATAAGTTAACTTGGCTATTTACAAGAAATTAATCAAAGGTGGGCTATATCCCAATTCACTATAACCGTGTGGCTATATAACTTAATAACAAAAAAAAAAAAGGTAATTTAGCAAAATAACCAATTTAAACGTTTAGAATTGTTAAATAGCCAAAGTTTGTTAAATATTAGGTAAAGAGCCAATTTTATATATTTACAAACATAAATATTAAGTAAATAGCAACTGTCATATTAAGTCACGTCATCATTTATGACTATTTACCTAATATTTACCAAACCTTGGCTATTTAGCAATATCAAACGTTTAAATTGGCTATATTTCTATCTAGTAGAAACAAGCTTTCGAGCATCTTGTTCTCTTTCCTAAGGGAAAAATCCCCAATTTTCACCCGAAATCTCCTAACCTTTTCCCTTCCCTCTTCTCCTAAACTTACAACAGTAATGAAGGTGTATGATTAGAATTTCAGTATTTGATTACTATCAAAATAAGAAAATAATACAAAGACGAGCTTAAGAGAGAGGCTCTGTCCTTTTCATGTAAAAGCCCCTGTCCTTTTCCTTCCCTCTTCTCTTATTTAGACTATGTGATTGCTCGTTTTTTACATAAGTACAACAATGAAGGTGTTTGATACGACCCTGAGTATTTCATTACTTAAAAAAAAAAAAAAAAAAAAAATACGACAATCACAAGCTTTGGAGAGGCTTGTTCTCTCCTAGGGAAACATTCCAATTTTCCGCCAAAATCTTCTATCCTTCCATTTCCCTTTACTCTTTTATACAAAGTAGATTTAAGAAACTACTCATTTCTAATTACAGTGTTACCCTAATGTTCCTAAGGGCGTTTGGCGTTTTACTGCAATTGTGTGACTTGGAATGATTTTCACTATCAGGAACCAAATTATTTGATGTAAAGCACCTACCCCAAACTGGGTTATGCATTTAGCAAACATTTTTTTTCAAGGAAATAGGCTATTTGCTTTCTTTAGATATGAGGTTCAATCTAAAAGGTTTGCAACAACACCATACTTGACAACACAACTGATATTTATATTACTGGAAACAAAGATTAAATCTTTAATAGTTAGGCTTCCATATTGTCCTTCATCTGATCAACTATATAAGAATAAAAATTTACCGTGCAAAGTGCCTATCTATAAACCATATGATGAGGTCTTTAATTAGATAGGTCCACACCAATATAAAATCAGAAGCTGGTGCAAGCAAATTAAGTATATATCAGTAATTTAACAATGCTAAGCTCAAATCAGTAGAATTGATAAGACTTGTTTATCTTGCATGACTATACTGTTGACACATCAGAATGTTTTTCTCATGAACACCTGACTTTTGATTCCAAAATGGCAATAATCAGACATCACAGACATAGAAGATAGTAACATAGATCTCATACATGAAGTAGAGTGATGATAATAAAAAATCTTAGGTTAAGTATCTTATATAAAACCAGATGTACCTTGGAGAGAAAACCGTCATAAGCAAGTTTGTAGTTGCTGTCTTCGTGATCCTTAGGAACAACTCTCTCGTCCACCCAAAATATATGCCACTTCGACCACTCCACCGAATCAATGTACGGTGGTTCGGTTAATTTCCTGAAATATGGTTTACAAACACTTTATAAATATTGCTAATGTTGCCGTAGAATAACTCTTTTGTTCAAAACTCTTCTCCACATTTTGCCACAATGAAGCAAGAGCTTTAACCTCACTCATCTATCGATGTCAACGATACCAAATATAAAGTCAGATTATCCACCGAAAAAAGAAAAAGAAAATAGATGAATCTGACTGAGCTAATCTTTCTCTTAATCAGTTTAAGCAGAGAATTATTCCAAACACAACGTGTATGAAAATAAAACAAAACTTGGAAGACATCACATTTCTTCCGTACAACGATGACTTCAAGTTAATTTATCTAGTGAAGCAAAATCTCATTTCGATAATTACAAAGCAAAAGTCGAAATCAAGTTCGGGTGACCTAATTAACAAAAAAATTACATTTGTACTCGGACGAAACTATTCGATAACCAAAATATTGCTTCATCTTTTTAACGAATCCAAACAGAACATTCAACATTGAGAATAAGATAAAGAGAGAGAGATAGAGATAGAGACCTGAGGTAATCGATGAGAGATCCGCCGGACAAGACGACGGTGAAAGAGCCTCTCCGGTCGGCGAACTTGGCGGAAAGATCGGCTGTGTATTTAGCGAGTTGAGAGGTGAGCTCTTCCTTGGAGTCGAAGATCTCGACGCTCTTCTTGTTCTCCGTCGCCATGAGAGCCGTGACCGATGAAAGTCTTGTCGGTGTGAGTGAGAGCGAGAGTGAACGAGGCCTCGGAAGAGAAGAAGAATATGAGAACGAGAAAGAGGAATTAGGGTTCGAAATCGATAGTGCGTGAAGACGAAGCGAAGAGGAATATTTGGTGGAAGAGAGGAATTTGAGGGAATCGGTGAAGAATGAAAGTGAGGGTGAAGAAGCCATTCGCGCGCGTGTTGTCGGAGTGGGTGACCATCAACTATCATGCGTGTGAGATTGACCATGATTTTTCTCCTGATGACGTGGCTTTATTCCCAATACCCCACAACCTCCACGTACTTTTTTTTTAATTATTATTTAATAAACAACCTCCACGTACTTCAATTAAGAACGATGGGTGTCAAATCTCATCAAATCAATATATATTAAATCTCTCTACCTATATAGCTATATTTTGTAAAAAAAAATTCTCATTAACAAAATAAAAAGTGGAATAGATTTCGAACAGAGGTCGACGTCTCATTCAAATAATAAAAATGTCCTGAAATAAAAATGAGAGACAGAAAAAAACAGAACAAATGAATGAGACAAGACAATCTTTTGCCGGATAACCAACATCAGTCGATAAATACTTTTAACCGTTTCAACAAATACTTTCTACAATTCTTGAGAACGAGCAATAAACACTACCTATAACTGTTGTAAATTGTCGGTCCTAAGAATAAACTAGCGTTGCAAGATTTGAACAGAAAATAAAAGAACAACACAACCTTTTTACCGAGGTTCACACAAACCGAGATTTGTGCTAATCCTCGTTGAGCTCCGATCGGAAAAGCTCTGCGCACTAGTATCCTTGTTCAGTTACACCCTCAAGACAATCGCCTCACCTCTCAGAATCTCACTCAGTAATCACTCAGTGTTTTACAAGTTCTCACGCTATTCACGATCAAGACGATCGAACGTGTCCAAGAACACTCTCAGCAAAACTCACACGATTACAATCAAGATCTCAAAACCCACTCAGAGTACAAACCCTAATTTCAGAAGAGAGAAGATGAAGTAAGTCAAACCACGTCTGACTCTCGACTTTTATACATGTTGTGAGGCTTTGGCTTCTTGTCCATTGGATTAAGTCAGATCGAACGGGCAACGACTTTGGCACGTCATCAAACACAGGGTAAAGTCGGTTTAATGACTTTATGTCGTTTTCGGTACCAGCAGTGCTGCAACTCGTCGTTCTCTGACTAATGGGCTTGGGCCTCAATGCTCGGAGATGTGGGCTTCACTTCCAACAGTCTCCACC